>NC_081520.1:39032254-39239754 GCF_030273125.1 Centropristis striata | reverse complement strand
CATAATATCTGAAACATGTGCAGTTTAACTCAAAATAAGAAGACAGGGCATAGGGCATATTATCAGTTTATTACTTTCTAATAACTATGAAATTTTGGGTGGAGGCTTTAAATAAATAAGCCCATCTGGGTTTTCTGCCTCTCCCTGCACTTTACATTATATATTATCTTTGTCATTTTATGTAATTCTAACTGTGCAAATAAAATAAAACCTAAAAATAAAACCTAAAAAAAACCCATGGCATCTTTGAGTGACATGTCATCCACATGGTGAGTGCCATCAAAGGTGTCATGTTTCAGCATTTTTGGATTTAGGCAGAATCAGGCGATGCCAAGATCACATCCATGTTTAATAAAGTCTATGTTTGAGACCTTATATCCACTGAAATACACAGTAGAGTGGAAGACATTTACATCCAATGTACAGTATGCGGGCCTTACTGAGATACACTGTATATTAAATTTGAATTGTATGAGTTTGTGTTTGTAGTTTGCAGAAAAAAATTAACTCAGTTACCTCCTGTTTTTCTTATAAATAAGATAAATCTGCTCTTAATTCCTCACCTCTTTGAGTTTAACAGATGCAATCTCAGCATGATCACTGAGAAGGAAAATACAAACATGGAGCGAGTTGTGGAGAGTTACGAGGCTGTTTTAAAAAATTAATAGAACAAGTGTTGCATAAGCAAAAACTCAAGAGTTTTAGATGTCGGTTCTGACACAGCAAGTGTAGGTTGGAAAGTCTCATTTCTTTACAAAATCAGATAAATAATCCAAATTGTCCCTCTGATTTCATGTATAACATAGTGTGGAGTGTTTTTTTTTTATCAAGCTCATCTGCTATAGCACTGTGTCAGCATGCACTACTGGCAACTTGCATCTGGCTCCTTCATTTAGGCAATCACTCGTCTCTGAAGCATCCATAACACCACAGGAGTACAGGCCCTAATTGATGCACCCCCCCACCTCCACCCCAGCATCAGAATATAGCTGTGGAACAAAACAAAAGCTTTTCAGACTATTGCCGATGAATAATTGATTGATTTTGTAAGATATCTCTCTCTAATTGTTTAGTTTGTAAATATTTCATGGGTTGTCGTTAAATCAGCCTGATGACAGATGCAGAGGGCGGCCTGCGATAAAGATGAAGATCATCCAGGCCTCCTGTCTGCTGCCTGAAGGAATTTACTCTTATGGCTGAGATTCATATATACAATCCCACCGTGAGCACTTTCAGGGGTGTTTTTTTTGTTGTTGTCGCCCAACACAAGTTGCACAATGTCAAATACGAACTGCTACTGTAATGCCGGCTCGCCCTTGAACCGTTTTATGCATTTCTGCTGCTAAATATTTAAATTACTTCATGTTGTATCTCTTCATGTCTGCCCATCCAATCAGCTTGCAGCTACATTTGTGATATGTCTCCTGTCAAGTTATACTTTACAGCTACAAGGTCTAGATGAGCGGCTTTTGATGGAGAGTCCTTTACAAACACAAACACACACACACACACACACAGGCACCTGCATTTTAACACACACACATAAAAGCAAGGCCTGGCTGAAGCCTCCCCGCTTGTGTTGTCTGTGTGCTGTGCCACCTAGTGGGTGCTTCGGATGTTGCTTCTTCTCGTGATCCATGTAACCTCCACACCTGCTGTACATTTCTATCACAGATACTGTGGCTTCCTGTCTCATGGTTCAACTTTTTTCACCTGAATAAGCTTTTAGAGCAAATAGTTTTATCTTAAGATATGCTGTTCAGGTCAGACAAGGGATATTCATCCATTTAAATGCAGTTGTTTCTTATTATTAAAAAGCGTGCATAACCAGTTCCTCAGGTGTTGTATTATCTGATCGACTCTGATTTAAGTCCATCTTTTTATCCGTCGAGTTCTGTTTGCATGCAGTAAAGCAGTAACTCTATCCTTCATGCATCCTGCATTCGAAGCCCAGCCTCCATGTTTCTGCAGTATTAATAGTTTGTTTTGGAACAGAAAACTGGTTTATTATCCTGAATCATTCTTTGAACTCTCACGAAAAAAATTGCTGTAGAGCTGCTATAAGCAAGTGGAGCAAAGTCGAACTTCTGTCTTGTCCATCTTACTATTTGGTAACTGATATTGAAAGAGAAACTGGAATTCCTTTGATAAGGCTGATTTTAAAGTAACTGCGGCAGATCTTCAGTAGCTTAGTAATAACACTTGAATTAAGCATTTATCCATAAATATATGTTTGCCTATGAGTTAAGGTGAAGTTTAGTAAATTAGTAAATATACCTTTATGATATTAAATAGTGTTTATTTCTGACTTTGCACCCATCATAATTACATGGATGAACTTGTGCTGTAAGCCACTTAACAGATGTTTTTGACTTAATCCCTTATTTTAGAGTTACATGCCAAAAAAAGCAAGATATGATATCCACGATCGCCCATAAAGTTGAAATAAAATATATTTTTTAACCATTTTCAATGTAATGATTATGACAATGTGATTTAATATTGACAGATAAAGTGTATGTCTTCCCAAAACTTTATTTATTAATGTCTTCCAAACATATCACAATGAAAATTAAACCATAATTAACAGAGGATTGTGTCTGAAAACAAAATTATTCCAACTTTATAGGGGGACCATGTATTCTGTCATGAAATATCTGTATAGTAATGAGCCTAATTTCCTTTATTGCATTTCCTTCCTTTACAATGGGGCCGTGTCACTAAGCTGCTCATTGCAATATTGATGCTGCAGCAGTGTATCGTTCTGCACGACTATCCAGTTGTCAGTTTGTCTGCCCAGCAGTTTCTGTCTGTCTGTCTGTCTGTCTGTCTTCCTACCTGTCTGTCTTGTCTTCTCACCTGTCAGGCCCGTTATATGTCAGTTGCTGTGTCTACCTGTCTGTCCTCCAGCCCCATTGTGTTCTTATGTTTCTTTGTCTCGTCTTTCTGCCTGTCAGGGCCGCTCAGCGTCAGCGTGCCTACAGGTCCGTTTGTCTGTCTGCCTGTCGTCCGACCTGTCTGTCTCTTATTTATTTATTTACTGTCTTATCTGTCTCTCTGGTATTCAGTGTTGGTCGGAGGCCCGGCTGTTGAGCTTCACTGTAAAGTGCTCGGCTGATTGGAAGGGACATTTTTCCAATGGCGCTGCGCTGCCTCTAATATTCTGTTTGTCGTTGGGTGTGAGGCTGATTTATCACGCCTCCTCTCCTGCTGACATTCAGATTCACTTTGATTGGCGGCTGGACCGGAATGACACCCACCACTAGAAACACCGCTAACACCATCGCCGCTCTCACACACATGCACAAACACAGTCAAATGTGATGTTGTGCACACTCTCAGTCAGGTATAAGGTGGATATGAATATGCCTATTACGCCAACACATACCCGCTTACATTTAGACATGAAGACGTGCACTTGCATACATAAACTCACACACAGACTAAGTGGATAACTGTTGTGTTGACCTCTGTCTTCAGCATTGCTAGTTTGTAAGTGTTGTATTGAGTTTATTGAACAACGTGGGCAGACTGCTGCTCTTCTGTTGTTCTCTCACCTCACGAACTCTATAATATGGTAGCCTTTTCTCGCTTCTAATACTTACTGTACCCGGCCTAAGGCCCAAGCTAGCACACTCCTGTGCTGAATAACATCTCTCCTTCTTTTTCTCACCCTCTGTTCCTCCCTTCTCCCCCTCCAATCCCTCCTTAATAACTCTATAACTCACCTCAGCCTTAGATTTAATTGCTTATCTGTGTGTAAACGTATTAACCCTCTGCTGTATCTGTTTTGCTGCCGTCCCGGGGGCCCGACAAGCCTCTCTGACTGCCTTGCCTTACATCCAATGAATAGTCCTTCTCTGAGTGGTAATAGGGAATCAGCATCGTAGCAGCAAGCATTGGCGGCGTGTAAGAGATAAATCAGATTGGGGGTCTTGCTTTGCCAGTTTATTGAATCTAAATTGCGTGCGCGCGTGGCCCCCGCCGGCCCTACACGGCCCATCCATCTCCCGGCTGATAATGGAGCGGGCCCGATTCCACCTGGTGGGAGCATTATTACATTTCCCCTCTAACGAGACCCAGCTAATCCTGCCAAGGGAGGAGGACAGGAGAGAAGAGAGAGGAGGAGAGAAGAGAATAGGAGAAGAGAGGAGTGAAGGAGGATGTTGGGGGAGGAGGAGGAGAAGAAGAAAGGAGAAAAAGAGAAGAGATAGAAGAGGAGATTCTGTAAAGAAAAAATTGCTAACATCCTGGCAGCCTGCCTCTTCCTCCCACTCTCCCTCTTTCTCTCTTTCTCACTTTCTTCCTCTCTGTTGCTGTGCATAAAACATCTTCTAGCGCCATCAGAGCTACATGGCCCCTGGGCCCCTGAGCTGCAATTACACTCATAATCACAATGCGATTTCACTGACGCTCGCCGCCCCTTCCTGCTGCCATCCCTCCTCTTTCCCTCCGCCCCTGCAGCCAAGACTGAACGAAGTCTAAATGAAGTGAAAGGCCGCTCCTCTCCCCAACACCCGGCCGTTTATTACCCGCTTTAATAAAAGTCCATCACAGAATTATCCTACAATGAACTGGAGCCACTAAGTTGCCAAGAAATATACTTCCAATAAGCGGCCTCTGCACACACACACACACACACACACACATGCCTGTATTTCTCGACGGGTGCAGCTGTGAGGCTTAATTCTTTTTACATGCAACAGTAATGTTAACAGGCTTTTCATGATTGTGCAGAAAAAGTGTGTTGCTGTAATGTATTTTTTTGTAGTTTATCTCTTTTTTAAAGCAGCGCTCTTTATTGATGTAATTAAATCGTATCCCTGGCTCAGCGCTCAGGCCTACTTTCATTGTTTTGAGGGGGCAGAAGCCCCGTGAGGCAGTGCACTGATGAGAGATGGATAAACAGTTTGATTTGCTGCTATCGCCCCCAGGCACAGTGTACTGGAGAGATGAGCAAGAGAAGGAAGAGAAAGCATAAAAAAAAAACGGGGAAGGGTGGGAGAGGGCAAAACAGAAGGAGAGAAGAGAGAGCGAGAGGATAAGAGAACCTGTTGGGGGAGGGATGAAGGGATAGAGGTGGAGGATAAACATGCAAACAAAAAGAGGCGACAAATCACTCCTGTTGTTTGTGTGCACATGTTTGTGTGCGCGGCAGGAAAGGCTTTTTCTCTTATTTCTGCTTGTTTGTCTGTTCCCCCTCGCTGTCAGTTCTTCCTTTTTCCTACATGGCCCCCATCTATGTGCCTATCTCCCTTTTTCCCTTTTTCCCCCTCCTCTTTCTCCCCGCTGCACCTCCCTCCCCGCTCCATCACACCACCAATACCGTTTCGTCTCCTACCTGCCTCTCGGTAGCCCCGAGCAAAGAGGGAACTGAAGAACACAGAGAGGAGTTCACTCGCACAAAACACACACAGGTGTAACGCACACAAATACACATCTGTGCATACAAACAAGAAAAGTCATGAATGTAGTTGCTAAGAGATGCAGCCCGTGGTTTAGCTTTTAGTACACATAAAAACTTCCTAAATAATGACCATGTTAACGAAGAGAAATAGATTGGTGGCTGCTGATTTGGTTAGGCATGCTCCCACACACACACACACACACACACACACACACACACACTAGCTGAGGGAGGTAGAGGAAGGTTCAGTCATCCATGTAGAGTCATTGTTAGTAAAGATGCGGAACCTCCAGACTTAACCAGCCGTAACAGCAGTGTGACGGTTCTTTGTCTACGCCAATTACTGAACAAAAACAGCAGCACAGTCACAGAGAGAGGAACACAACCCGTGGCCTTCTGCATCCTTGTTGCATTCTGCAACACACACACACACACACACACACACACACACAGGTGATGTATGTGTTGCGTTTTTATGTTACATGTTTGCAAAGTCTAACACAAAACCAGACATGAAACGAGGAGCGTATACACAAAACGCTCATGCAGGCATCTAAAGTGGTGCAATAAACCACATTCGGACACCCACAGCTGAACACAAACATTCTGTAAGCGCTCACAAACACTTACACCCACTCTTGTATTGTATTAACTTCCTCAAAACAGAGCATGGCTCTCATTCTCTTCCTCCCCCCCCTTCTCTCTCTTTACGCTCGTTCTCTTCTCTCTTTTTTTTTTCTCAAAGTTTAAACTCATTAAGTGTAATGATATTGGAGACTCAATTTTACATAGCTCACTCATCAACCAAGTGAGATAGCAATAAAGGCGAATGGCTCCACCGAGGCCTTAACGCTGCAAAATAAATGATGCGCCGCAACGGAAATGTAATTAATTTAGAGGCAGTATTGATAGTCCTGCCATACACGGCATTATATTTTTTAATGTGGCTTAACATCTTGATTATTCAGGGGGAAAGGCGGAGGAAAAGGGAGCCGAGACAACACGGCTTAAGATGAGAGATGCTTAAAATGCCCTGACGAGTGTTTACTCCCGCAGCCTCACTTTCTCTTAAGCTTTTCATTATGCCGAGACGATAAACACCTCTCAGGAAGCCGCACTGACTTTTACAGGGGTATGAAGGCAAAGCAGGGAAGGGTGCTGTCTGGTAGAGGGAAGAGACGAAGACATGATTCATATTTTTTTGTTGAGGCTTTCTGTTGATCCAGTGATGTGTTCTCTAGTAATTTTTCTGCATTGTGGTGATTATTACAGCACGGTTTCTCTTACAGAATAATAAATGTGCCTCCTGTGTACATGTGTGTATTTTCAAATTAAAAATTTAAAAAAGGGTCAATTAATTTATGTTTTTATTTTATTTTCAGTGCAACTTTCTAATCATAAATCATGAATGATAATTAATTCCATAATATCTCAATTAATCTTCCTGTAAATAATTTTCATAATAAAACAAATAAGATATTCCTGGAGTTCTGCTTTGCTCCTAATGCTGCCATCTGCTCCTTTTTTCAGCTAAAACGGACGAGGTGCTGAAGGCCAAAGTAGCCAAGAGAGAGGAGGAGGCCCGGAAGAAACTAGAGGAAGGTGAGTTATATTCGTGTCTGTTATAGATCCAACGTGAGGAATTTGGCAGCAACACTAAAACCAATTGTTGCTGTTATAAAAAACCAAAAGCATTTAATGAACCATTAAACGTTGCAAAAATGGAGATATTAAAGTTGTTGGCAAGGTAACAGTTGAAACTAAATTATTCAAATGATCCTCTTTTTATATTTTGTTCACCATCAAACAGCCGATAATATTATCTTGAGGGTGTGGGAAGAACTTTTTTAACAGCTGTCGCTAATAAGCTTGTTTATCTTGTTAAGCATGTTTGTCTCATAAAAACAAAAGACAAACTTGTTACGTGCAATTAAAGTTTTATAAAGTTTGTTGTGCAACAACAAAAATATGTGTTTGGGAAAACTCTCACTATGCTCCAGTTTATTGTGAGACACATTGCAGTGTTTTTGTACCCGTCAGTGATGTCACACATTTAAACGCATCTAATAAATTCACATTAACAGATTAGTAGGCGCTCTTGTCTTGTAAACGGGGGTTCTTCCTTCACAGTTCATGTATACTTTGCAAAACATGAACTTGCTGATTCTGATTGCACTCCTTTAGTTTTTATTAAGACAGCTGCAATCTACATAAAGATCCATAGGCAGAAATGTGCTTAGCATTGCAGGCAGTAAATTTATCTTGCCAACCTGAACCCCCCCTCCCATGCTATCACCAACACAGGACACGCACATACACACATACACACAAAGATGGTCTCGATACACATTCAAATAAAGTCAAGGGTAATTTTCAGTGGATATGCTAGCAGTAATAAAAGTCCTTAGATGGAATAATGACCCTGGTCCCTGCTCTGACCAGACCATGACATAAATGAGAATATTAAGTGTACTGTTATCAACCAGCACTTGTGTGTATACATGCACACACAGTGTTGGTGTGTAGTAGCATAATTTGTTCTAGCGTGGGTGTTTTTATATTGCTGGATTCTCTCTCTCTCTCTCCACTCTTTTTGTGTAATACTTTTTTGTGCATCTAGCAGGCATGGCACTGTGACCTTTAAAGTTAGCTGACCTTTTAGCAAAATGAAAGTCCAGCCATCAGAAACTAATTAGCCCTGCACTCTTGCTTTGGTCCCCCAGTTCAGGGAAGAATTTATTCCGTCTTTCTCTCTATTTCTCGCTGTCTTGTTTTGTTTTTTCAGACTCCTTCCACCATCCTCACATTAATATTATTCATTTTTTCTCGGTGATATCGCTATCGTCTGTCTGTTTTCCCCTCCTCCTTTCTGTCTCACCTCCTTTCTCTTTGTTCCCACCTCCATTTGTCCTCATCAACCGTTTCCACCTCTCTCCTGCCCTCTTCTCTGTGTCTTTCTTACTCTTTTCCTCCTCCTGCTTCTCCCTTCTCTGTGTGGAAGCATTGCCAAAGTGGTGACTAAGTGCCTCGCTTGGGGCAACAGAGCAAGTCTCCCAATCAAATAGCTTTCTTAAGCTAAGTTCATACTGCACTGTTGCCTCCTTTTGGATTCAGTTGACTGTTTTGCTCAAAGCTCCCTCATCCCTCACTCCCCAACTGTTCGTTCTGTGTGAAATAAGGTGTTGTGCTTGATTGTGTAGTGGAGCGGTGCAGTACAGCATGCTGTGCAGGCTCTGCCTTCGAGGACGATCATTTTATTCCTTTCCCTGCGCGGGGACACATGAATCGAGATCAGAGAGGCTCGACAAAGTGGCCCTGATGACTTGCCCTTGCCTCGGTAGCGAGAGAAGCCAGTGGCAGCGTCACAAACGCACATCCACACACACACAGACGCAAGCGGAGTCAGCCAGCTCCATCCTCTTCTGCCCTTCCTCCCAGCGCAACTACAATGGAGGAGGTGGGCCACTGCTGCAGCTAAACAGCAGATCACCAGGGGTCTCCTTATTCCCCGCAGGGCCTCTTAGAGGTCAACACAACTAGAAAGTTTACACTTGAACCGTTAAGTCAACTGAAATGAGAAAACCTTTAAAGAGAGTGGAGGGGAGAAGTGAAGAACACTACCACCTACACTCCTCGTTCATAAATAGATTCACGTCCTAGACTGGCAATGCGTTTGAGTTAGTTTAGCCCTAATCGAACCACCGAGATCTGATTCATGTGAATGCTATGATATGCAAGCTATTATTGTAGCGAACTGTGGCTGCATACTGCAGAGCCCTGCGAGAATAGAGGGGTTTTTATCAGCAGGGTTTACTGAGAGAGAGAAAGGAGAGGATCAATAACTGACCCTGTGGTCATCAGTTAACAAAGTAGTCTCCACTTAAAAAGAGTGTTTGCCTCTCTGGTTAAGGGCAGCCAGATGATGCTAGTGGTTGAAAAAGGAAACAAGTGATATGAAAGGGTGTGAGAATGAGAGGGGTGCATGGTTCCTTTGTTAGTTGCATGCCTTGTTTAGGCTATTAAAGCTGAGAGATGTTGTTTGTGTGCCCAGGAGGCTTTTAGCTAACATAGTGTGTCCAGCTATAATAAGATGGACTGACTGCTAGTGTAACAATCTGTTTGTGTGGACTGTACTGTCAGCTGGCACTTTACTGAAGGCAACATAGAACCAGAGTTGCTGTGTGTGGAGGTTCTGTATGAGGCATGAAATAAACCAAATATATCAAATTACCAACATTATGAATCTCGTACTGACCCGAACTTACCTACCTGTGCATCAGGAGAACCTGCATTGTGTATTATTACTATTATTAAACGTATGTTGTACTTTTCTTTTTTTTAATTCAGGTTTTTTATTCAGTTCTTCAATATATAAACAACATAATGCAACACAAGACAACATGTTACAGTAAATCAATCAAGAATAGGATACAAAACAAAACAAATCTGGGCACATTATTAATGATAAAAAATAAATTATAATAGTTTGATTTATATAGCGATTTTGAAGGTACTCAAAGTCGCACATTAAGATCATCATGCTGTCCTGTTTAACCCATCAGTGCAGTAATTAAATGTCATAACTAAACATAAATAAATAATAATAAAGATACACAAAAGTAAACACAAGTAAAAATGTATAGGGATGTAACTTATTATATCAATTTTTTTATGTTCCGCCAGTTTTGTGTATACAATGTCAAAAATAGTGAAAAAATGTCTTCATTATTTTCGACCGTCCATTGTGATTGATACTCACTTAGCTATCAAATATGACAAGAATTCAAATCCTCACATTTTAAAAAAAAAAAGCAGCTTAATAATGGGCTTATTTATATGAAAAAAGAAGATCCACTTATTGCTGTGAAACTGAATGCCCCCTGAAGTTGGAACATTAACTCGTAAAGTTGGCCAACATTTTTGTGCACATTTCACACCTGACCTGTTTATTTTTCTACAGGAAACAGCTATTAAACATGTTGTTTCCGGGGGCGTCCCGGTGGCTCACACTGGTAGATCGCTTGCCATGTAGGCTGAGGCCTCGCTGCGGCGGAGCCGGGTTCGAATCCGGCCTGAGCTCCCTTTGCCGCATGTCTTCCCCTCTATCACCCCCTTTCACTCTGTCACTGTCAATAAAGCATAAAAATGCCTAAAAAATAATCTTTAAAAAAAAAAAACATGTTGTTTCCACATTACAATCTCTGCAATATTCTAGTTTTAATCTACGTTATAGGTCACATTGTTCAGCCCCAGTACTATGTTTCTTTAATTTATTTCTGTATCACAGAAGCATGTCAGTTCAAACAGTGTAATAAACTGTTCACTTCCACCTTAGAACGACAATCTTTGATGTTGAGAACTTCAGGGCTTATTTTCTGTGTATTTAAAGCTTTACTAAGCCCTTGTGTTAATTCCTCCTCCTTTTCTTCATTTTCTTAATGTCCAGCAGAGTTATGAACAAAACACATCAAGCAGTTGACATGAAAATCAGTGTCAAACGCTTGATAACCTCAATTTATTCCCACACACTCACATGCTGCTTCAAAAGGCCGAAAAACACAAACACATACACACACTCTGAAGCAAAATCTGCTTCCATGAAGCACTAACAGAACATCTTTTCATTTGTGCAGCCACTCTCCAACACACAGAATTATGTAGATATGGATTGGACACTAGCCTATAGCCTGCCGCTGGTATTTTAGCCCTTATGCTGCTCTGTCCCCATTAACTCAAACCACCAGCAGATTGGGAGATCATATATTTTAATGAGACGTATAATAGCTCTTTAACCCATATCATTAGGGGAATATATACCTACCGTTTGCTCTTTTGGCAGTTAAACGAAAGGACTGTTTCCCTAATTACGCGGTGTGTAGGACAGGTCACGGGTTGGGTGTGTACCTGTCTGTGTGTGTCTGTGTTCAGGAATTATATGACCATTAAATATTCAGCCGCAGACCCCCTCCTGCCTGCTCAACCCCCCCTCACTTCCTCGACCTAGCATCCATTAACGCCTCATCACCGTTTAACTAGCTCTGTTGTCAATCACCACAGGGCCTCAGCTGAAACAGAAAATGTCTGGATTTGGTTTCTTTCCTTCAACATATAGAAAAAGAGAGAGACAGAGAGAGAGAGAGAGAGTGCACATCCTAACTGACTGTAGGATGCCTCAGTTAAATCAGTATGAGTGAAATATCGTTAAGAGTGCATGAGCTCCCATCATCATTTGTTTGAATTGATACTTCTCTTGTTAGGTGTGATTACACGCTCCACTAAACAATTTGTCAGTCAGCTAAAATTTCCGCTCTGCATGCAAGCGTCTGCGTGCAATACCGGTGTGGGTGTGTGCGTCCATAATAAACGGTGTGATCCCTTTTCTAATTGAAAATAATAACTAATCCACGGATAACAAGCTCTTGTATAATCCAAAGCCATATCCCTTTAGTTGTGGCCTATCTCGGCTGTAATAAAAGACAGGAAATGAGAGGCAAGTGAGAGTGGTGGCTTGGACATTGACGCTTAATGTAATCTGCCTTGAAATCAAATTATTTGACCTGGAAAGCCTAACAATACAAAACTCCTGCCGGGCTGCTGTTAAATATTTAGCACGTGCCTGTCATGAATACAAATGGTGCGCAAATTAGAATCTACAGGCGCGTGACCCCCATATCACACCCCGGGAGCACAGGGGGGCTGGCTCTGCTTTAAATGTTTTAATTACCGGGGCCATGGTGTGGCGTGCCACGATACATCGGGCGAGCAGCATCGGCGCTGCTCAGACTGCCACTTGAAGGACAAGCGGTGAAATTCATCCGCTGGTAAACACGAGTGATCTGGTGTCCGTGATCTCATCACATTAACTAAAACATGAGCATTCAATAAGGAGAGTGTCTGAATTATACCAAGCTATAATTATAGTTCCCAGCATCCTCTCTCAGGGTAGAGCATTATACTTTTTTTAAACTGTATTCTTTCCCCCCGGCTATATGATCTACCTCAGGGCTCGGGGGAGGCTCTGTATTGCTCTTGTGCACTCTGCACTGAAGAAAGATCTGTCTCAGTGATTTTGATGTAAGAAAATCTGGTTTGTATCGATTCGGTATTGATTAGTGGAGTTAGCCTCATCTCCTGTCGTTACTTCAGATAAATGGCCTTATTTGTTGTGTTATTATGTTCAACACAATCATGCCAGGAACAGTCAGAGGAATATTGAACCGACACTTCATTGGCTTTATGGGTTCTATTTGTTCCAGGAATTAAAGGATGTTTTCCGCCTGTATTGCTCTGCAGAAGAAGTGTAAAAGAGAGCACATTGACAATCAATTACACCTTCACTTTAAAGGTCTGTTTCAAACACACTCTTACAGAGGGACGTCCCACACTTATTTTCCGATTTTTGTCCTGCCTGAATAATGATTGATTTAGAGATGAATAGTGCCACACACTCAGTCTAGCCATCTCTCTTTTTTATTTTCTCCTCTCTCCTCCCAATTCATTCAGGTTTGTGGTTCCCCCCACGTTGAAATGATTAGTTATGCAAGGCTTGTAAGCACTGAATCAGAGTTATGGTCCCCGGGGAAATAAATTTGGCAGAAAATCAGTGTGAGAAGATTTAATTATCACGAGGAGACCTTTTTTCCTTGCCTTGGCCCACTGAAGCCCAAACTCCTCTCCTCACTCCCCCCCTCCTCCCCCTCCCCCTCCCTCTCTCTCATGCTATGTTCAGCTCCACACGCTGCAGCCAAAAAACCCTGGCGTGCAGCATGGACGCCAGGCTTCCTTCTCCTCCCAATTTGTTTCATTGCACGGTGATAAGCCAAGCAATTACTGCTTTATTGATTTTTCATCACTGCAAATTTAAAGTTGATTTCCCCCCCTCCTACCTCTCGCTTCCCCTTTCCTCCCTCGGAGACGGCTCGGCAAGGTGATTAGGTGACCTCCTGTCCTGAGCGGTGCCGGTCCTGTGAACGGGTGGACGCGCATGCCGAGTCCTGCTAACCCCATACGACCCCTTGTTGTCCCGGGGTAATGGGATGCTGATGCTGCCCCGGTGCGGCTGTCACTTCTGCAGCTATGGAGGCCATAGCTTAATCATTTCTATAAGGATATCTATGGAATGACATGTTTGACCCGATAGCAGCCCAGCTATCTCTGCTGTAGGCCAGATTACACAGAGATTGGCCATGCAAGCCTCCAACCTGTGTTCATTTGGGTCAAGTGGACACATGATTGACAGCACCCTTTTAAACTCTGTGATTGGTAATCGTTTCTTGGGTCACCCTTATCAATTAACCTGCTACCAGTAGACCGATGTGTTCAGCAACCTGGCTCGAGTCACCAGGCTGATTTATTTCCCAGATTTCCCGTCCGTCCTATTTAGGTTTCCGATAGCGTCCGATAGCAAACAGCTTTACATTTAGATACTGAATTTAAAAAATTTGTCTTGATGCAAAATGTTTCATACATGGCAAAAATAATTGTTTTGTATCTGCTATATATTGCGACAAATACATAATGATTATTTATAATTAATAGTTCAAATGTAATTTTATTATATTTTACTTGTGCAGCTGAATAATCAGCTTAACTATTTCTGTCACAGTGGCATAGCTTTACTATTAGGAGATTAAAGGTGGAGCATTAGTCTGCCCCTCTAAGTGAAAACATTCTCAGTATATGACTTACACACACACACACACACACACACACACACACACACACACATTCATGTACGTCTGGACATGATCATACACAGCAGTATTGTAGTTGGTGCAGTCTAACAGGGTGGTCAGACTGCTGTGATTAGACACACCCACAGACTGTTGCAGGTCAAAGTGCTGGCATCCTGGGTGGCTGTGGCCATGTGGTGGCCCCCGCAAGGTTTGTCGTTAGACATCAGAGGTCACTTAAGTGTGTGTGTGTGTGTGTGTGTCTGTGTCTGTGTCTGTGTCTGTGTCTGTGTCTGTGTCTGTGTGTGTGTGTGTGTGTGTGTGTGTGTGTGTGTGTGTGTGTGTGTGTGTGTGTGTGTTTTTAAGGGGTTTTGTTGGCATTCTACTGTTTCATAAAGGTATTGCACTTTATGCACCACTGTGTTAAAGAACGTGTACATATGGGACATTTCACTGCATAAAACTGTCAATATTGTTAGCGAAGAGTAGCAAAAAATAATATTGAATACTGATAAGCAATCATTTTAAATCTACTTTGCTGTGCATGCTTTTAAACTGTGTATTAGATATTCAAACTGGGCATCTCTTTGTTCAACTGTCCTGGAATACATCAGGTTAAAGCCACTTGGGTTTCTTGATTCAGGTTTAGTAACCTGGGCTCAACAGTAATGCTTTTTGTTGTTTTTTTACTTGTCTGGTGGTTGAGTAGGTTGGAAATTCCCTTGCCCAACGTCAATTTTTACATGCCTGCATAAAAATTGTTTTATTTATTAGCTGTTATGAAATAACAATAATGCAACCATGTGAGCGAGATGCTGTTGGCTCTTGTTATTGAGCTACAGCAACCCTTTTTGAAAACTTGATGAGCCTTTTAAAAACAACCCTATGTTATCTCCTTTGCTCTTAAACATTGGGCAAACTGTGCAAGACATAGTTGGAGTTTTGCCCGCATTCTCTGATGTCATAAAGCTAAAAAAACATTGAAAAAACTTCCTAGAGCATCAACTCATAAACTTATCTCTACCTAATTCCATTTTGTGTCCGATCAGTAGCGTATTTGCAACTTTCTCAACGGATGGCTCACTCATTGGCAGCTTTTATCATCAGTTGTGGGGGAAAAAAACTTTTGCTAGATTTTCTAGCCTGGCGTGGCATTTAATTCGCTCCAGGCAATCATGGAATTCTTGTTGAGCCTTTCATAGTTTTATAAGTTCAGATACCATCAGATATCTGCCTGATGCTGATTGATACATCCAGGCAAACATTGCACTTATATTCTTCTGCAACTCATTCAGGGAAAATATTTGCTACAACAGGACACGTCCAGTGATCCCAGGCTACACAGAGTGTTTTCTACTTGTGCAGTGAGAAGGACTGACACACACACACACACACACACACACACACACACACACACCCTCTGACCCAACTGTACAGCTGACAGAAATCAAACATATCAGGACTGACTGGATATTATAGTCACACAGCTACTCATGCATTTCTTTCCTGTAATTTAAAGCCATGAAGGATGATTTTGATTTACATGCAAATGATGATGTCACTCTTGTTTTGTTATTTTTTGCATGATTCATTCCAATGAGGCAAAATGCATCTGGGGGGAAAAAAACCCAGTGTAATGTATTACACAGTGCAAAGGTTATTAGTCTACAACTGAGGTCAGAAGAGGAGGAGGTGGGGGGCATTTTCCTAATTAATTACTACTCAGACACACTCACACACACACATGCACACACGGCCATGACCTTTACTAATATAGTTTGTAGCAGACCACACAAACAGGAGACTCTCTGTCCCTTTTCCTCTCTCACCAACACACATGCACACACACACACACACACACACACACACACACACACACACACACCCTGTCAGCAGCCAGCAGAGTGAAAGGGAGAATCAATTACAACCCAACTAAGGAGAAAGAGTCGGCTGCTTGATGGCTACACGTCAAGAAGACTGTAGGTCACGAGGTGTGTGTGCCTGTTTGTGCGTTGACGTTCATGTATGTGAAAATCGAGCCCGTTTCCTGGATTCAGATTACATCATTTTTATTTTAAAGACCTTGCTCCAATTAAGTAATTAGCTGCGTGGTGTTTCTCTAATTATAGAGTTGTTCATAAAAGAGCTGCTGACCAGCCCGCGATCGAAAAACGGAGACCGCTGCACTTTTTCCCGCACGCACACACTCAAACACACGCCTAGTTTAACATCAAGTTAATGCAGTCAAATGCGTGTTATTTCTGGTAAAGGGCAGGGAAGGGCTCTATATTCTAATCACACTAAAACAGCACTGTGCTCAATAAAGAGCTCCTTGAGGCTCACAGACAGACAGGCTGTTATTGTTCTCCAGTTTACTGAACTGTCAGGAGTAGAGAGGGAGAGATGAGTTTCAGGTAGCTGTTGTATTTTCACAACACTTCACCATTTTATTTTAAAGCCTCTGCTGTTTTACAGTAAATGCAAACTGTGCTTTAGTGTCCTGTGTGTTTGTGGGAAGTGTTTAATTCACCAGTTGTAACCAATGAGAATCTACTTTCAAGTGTCACAGGGACAAGATTTCCCTAATTTCCTAAAAAATGACCATGAGATATGTAGTTCTTAGGGCTGGGCAATTAATAAAATTTTACTTTCAGTTACGATTTTGGCTTCCAGCGATTATAATAAGTAATCATAATCATATAAAATGATTATTGTGCAGCATTTTATTCACAGTGATGCTCTCGTATTGTCATGTGTTATAAATCCAGTATCCAAATACATTAATGCTTCACCCGTTTTGGCTGTGTGACTGAATATGATGAACATAGTTAGTACAAATATAGTTATATTTAGTTATATATGTATGTAGTTATATCACAAAAACGTGAAATATATGTTTCTTTGAGATATATATATATATATATATATATATTGCTCTTATTTATTTATCTTGTTATTATTTATGTAGCCCATATTAAATATATGTCTAGTGCATCTCCACAACCTACTGAAAACGACTAATGTCATCAGTTGATCTTATTTATTTTATTAAATTGTAATATCTTAATTTTAATGTTATTATTGTTATTTTTTATTTAAATGTGTACCGGTATATGTGTTTATATTATATATTTTATTTATTTATAATTTTCATAAAATTAAAAAAAATGTTGAATTAGTTAAAAAAAAAAAAGATACCACTTTTAAAAAGACAAGGTTTTTATTTTAAGTTCATTAAAATGCACCATGGACCAAAAATAATTGTGATTCTGACTTTTGCCATACTCAAGCAGCCCTAATGGCTCTTGCAGCATGCTGCTGACACATACATAAGAACAAAAAAACAAGATAACCAAAAGCAGAACTTTTTACTGTGTGAATTTGATAGAATATAAAGAAAACAAAAATGAAAACAAAATGTTAGGAATGCCACCAGGCTCCTCTGGAGCCCGTCGACAGAGAAAGTGGCTGTGATCTTGAAGATCTCACCACTCAGCCTGTGAAAGCTTCACTATTTAATGAGATTCTGTGATGCTGCCCAGGCACAGGACATCGGCTAACACTCATACTGCTCTCTTTTTCTCCCTCCCACACACACACACACACACACACACACACACACACAGCGAGGGAAACACACCCACCTGGTTTTGGTTAGCCCTCTATGTTTGCAGTTAGCACCATACAGGCAGGTCAGCAGGAGCAGTCAGGTCTTAGCTAGGATTTCAGATAAATAGCTGACTTTTATGCTGTAAATATACACTAGATGCTTTTAAGCTCCGTTTGCACAAATTTCCCAAAAGGTAGACCCTTGTTTTTGGCAATGAATGCATTATTTATACCCGTGATAGTGATAGGTACAGTGTCAACAACGCAACAATAAACATGTCATCCCTGATGAATGGTAAATCCTGCATCTGAGCCAACAACGAGTAAATACTGTATGTTACCTTGCTTTGAGCTGTAATGAAAACAGTGGATTTGAAAGCGGGAACCTCGTATGATTTGTATAATTTTCCCCCCAAAACGTCTCATCAAAGTCTCATAACTTATGTCTGAGGTCTGCGTGACACTTATATGAACAAACAAATACTGTATTGAGTCTTTAGATGACTCAGTGCAGATTGGTATGGCATAATCAAACAATTGCATGCATCATAATTTCTTATAAATACAGTCTGTTGCTTCAGATACTGTGCACGATAAATTGAAGTATGGATGGAGGGATAGACTGGGGCCAATTGAATGTTTCTCCCCATGATTTCATTATGGGCACAGACAGAAGGAGGCTAAACACATGCATTTAATTGCAGTAGCAGGATTTGTTCGTGCAGACGGGGAAACTATTCTGTAGAGATGTTGAACCAGGGTCAGTTAAGGGGAGGAAGTTGAGAGGATAGATGAGCAGAATAGGGTTGAATGACAGAAGAGAGAGAAGTGGGGAGAGAGGGGAGGGATGAGCGAAGATGTGGAAGAAGATAGCCGAGCACAGCGCGTGGCTGCCATGTCATCCTGTCATTAGCAGGTTGTTTGGGTCTTTAATTCATCATTCAGACCTTTATTGACTGGAGAGTGGGAGATCACTATCACTGGGAGACACTAGAAGAGCGTGTGTGTGTGTGTGTGTGTGTGTGTGTGTGTGTGTGTGTGTGTGTGTGTGTGTGTGTGTGACACTCAGTCACCAGCTGCTCTTCATTTCCTGATGCCAAATAGATATCACATAAGATATAACATAAACATATCACTTGCCATTATCTGCTAAGGTCAAATAATGCTCAAGGATACATTATGCAGAAAAAAGTGATCATATATGGTGTTTTCCATAAGTTCCAGAGAACTTATAGACCAGAACTTTAGAGGTCAATACCTGTCAAATTGCATTCTCGATACCTCATCCAGTGCCGCAGTGAGAAACAAAAACAGAAGGATACATTTTAATTAATGTACCAGTGTAAAAATAATGGTACAATGTATTTTAGCTCAAGGATAACATCTTTGGACATTGAAATCTTTTAATAAATCTGGATGTCTGTCTTTGTGGTGCTTAGCTAAGTTGGAATTGTTTCCTTCTTTTGTCTGAAAAGTTTGAAGTTTTTGAAAAAGATTGTATTCATTCGAAAGCATCAAATTTCTCTTCATGATTCATATGTTTACAACAATATGTACAAGCAGTAAAAAAGTCCAACATTGTTGTCGCACCTTTATGAAAAATACCACACAGATAGAAAAACAGAAGCTATTTTAAATGTACAAAAATAGTTTAGCAAACTGAGGAATAAAACTGCTACAAAGTTTGGCACAACAGGTTAAAAAAAAAAGCTCCCAGGAATATTCTGGAAACTGACTGGCCTCGAAAGAGAAAACCTTACAATGATGACTCTTTACCTGAGTTTGATATCTATACATTAGCAGCTAAGCTCAGCTTGGCTTGGCTTTAAGTAAATGAACAGTTACAGTGCTACTTTTACTGTATTCTTTTCTACCAGTCGAGGACGACCTGTCACTGCAGCTGTACTGGTGCCATCTTTAACGTGTTGTTGTTGTTCTGCTGTGCTGCTAGCTGTTCTTCTTCTTCATTTGGCATTTATTGGAAGACCAGAACACTTGTAGGCGTATATTGTTCTATCGCCAGGTCCTTAAGAATTGCATCCCAATTTCCTAGAATACCTGCACTACTGTAGAAAAACAACTTCTGTCACATTTTCATAATTTTTGACATTGACTTGCATCAATTCTTGTGACATCCCAAGCTCGGACTACCACTCTCAGAGGTTTAAGGGAGACAACAGAGCATTAGGGATGTGAGCCAGGCCCCTGATGGCTCAACAGGACGGCAGACTCCACAGAGACCAGTTGACTCTATGATAACAAGGTGACCACCACAGGGGATCACTCAGCCTGTGTGTGTATTTGTGGATGAAGGTGCATTGTTGGGAGACATGGGTTATGGAGACATGTGGCTTTTTTAGAGGTGGGGGATGGAGGTAATGTATGAGTGACTGTGCGTATTATGTGCGTGCGAGGTCTCGTGGGAACGCGCATTAGACTGGCTTAGCCAGCTGCTCTGTCATTGGACATCTCGCTGCTTATCGCACACGCACTTACAAACACATACATACATATACGCACGCTCCTCAGGGACACACGGCTGACATCTGGCTCTGCATGTCAGAATTTCCCGTCATTCTGTGTGACCTGTTGACCCCGGCAGCCACAGGCATCAGACAGGCATCAGCGCCATATCTCGTCATTGTTGCGACGCCACCATTGTTGGTTTGCTGCCTTAAAGAAAACCTACAGATCTGTGCAGAGGAGAGCAAACTCATGATGGTTCAGCTGTTCTTAACCCATTGATGCCTAAAACTTCCTGTAAAACCTCTGGGCGATTTTAAAATCAGCCCCTAAAACCTGAAGTTTTTCTGGAAATTCAACAGAAGTGTCAACGATTCTACTAAATAATAGATTTTCAGCCTCTGTAGCAGATAGAAATGAAATTCAAAAAGTATTTGAGAGCTTATACAAATACTACAAAACGACATATCCGCTTTCCAGTCTTCAATGGGTTAATATTTGGATTCTTTGGGTGCTTGTCTTACTCCTACCCCTGGGTTGCTGATCTGTATTTATCTGCTCTTATAATGCACATCTCCTCTCCTTCTCTCTTTGAATCTATCTTCCTTTTTTCTGTCTCCCTTACTCATTGAGGTCCCATTTTTTTCTATGCCTAAAGCTGCAGGGTATTAGTTATGCAAATATTGACGTGCAGCTTTGGCCTGCTAGCTATCAATTGAAATCAGCAAATCGATGGGCCTAATAGCTGCTCATTAGCCACTTGATGCATTTCCAGGGCTAACATCAGATCCTGTCAGCGGCCCCTAATCAATACAGTCTAAAAGTATTACCTAACCAAGGCCCACACCAGACACCTTTTTAATAAAGCAAGTTGGCTGTCTGGCTTTCTCTGTGGAAGTCCAGGTCTGACTCAATGGCTCTGGGCCGAAGTAGAACAAGCTTAAACTTCTCTGTCATATCAACAAAATATCTCATTAGCAGCAACATTCCCAGACACCCAGCAGACACATTAGGTTTCTTAATTTATTTGTTTTAGTAACGGTGTAATGGAAATCCTCCTCCGCACAGCAAAAATGTCTCACAGAGAGTCATTTGGTGGAGATAATGAAATCTCATCAGTCGGATTTTAATAAGTAACCTATTGTTTCATTTTTTTTTCTGTTGTTGTTCAGTCCAATTCCCAGGCATGCTTTGGAGCAGCCTGTTGTTTGGGCCTGGAGAATCGTACGGTAAAGACTTTGATGCAGCCAGGATGCTGCTGCTGCTGAGAACAGGGCCAGACCGGAGCCCCTCTATCGCCCCTAGCACGCAGCCCTGCTAAGCTTAACTCAGCTGTTTGATGCCAAGCTCGGCGAGTGTGTGCCTGTGTGCGTGCATGCGTGTATGTGTGTGTTTACCCAGCTCAGGGGTTACATAAACAAGAGCAGCTAGCCTACAGGTAAGACCCACAGGAGACCAGCCAGGAGAGAGAGAGTGAGATGGAGCGCCAGTCTCTTACCTTGGCATTCCCCCGGTGTTGTCGCCATTGCTGGAGCTGGATATTCACTAATGAAGGGCGAGCTGGAAAATGACTAAAGGAGATAGTAAACAAAGTTACTGCACACACACACAAACACACAAACACACACTGAATGCACTCATACACGTGTGAGTGTGTTAATATAGTTAACTTTGGTGGAGGCAAGCATCCGTGCATGTGTTTGTGTGCATCCCTGATGTATCTGGGGCTGCTGTAAAGAGATGGGGAGAATGTGGGCGGATGGGGTTTGGAGGCGGAGGCTGGCAGCGGGGCAGTTGGCCGCTGGTGCAGAGAGAAAGAGCGGGGAAGGGGATTGGAGGAGGAGGGGGGGGGGGGGGGTACAGCGGAGATAAATCATTAGAGAGCAGGTTATTGGAAATGCAGGGAGATAAAAGAGTGAAGAAGCCAGTAATTGCCTTAAAGATCAGACTACAAAGCATTACTTTGGATTTTACAAGGCCAGCCAGCAACAAAAGAGCAGTAATTTATGAGCTCAGTGTAAAAGAATAGCATAATTACATTAAAAATTAATGCTAATGAGGGCTAAAATGGGGAAGGTGGTTATTATGAAAGTTTGTATTCATCTTCCCTGGGTTGAATGATGGCTAGTGGCTTGATTAATGGCTTAATTTCTATCAATTAGCAGGCAAAAAAATCTCCACTGAGACGGGCCTAAATTGAGCATTGAATTACACATCTTTACCGCGGTGCAGGGAGAGAGGTGGGGGGAGGGGAGGGCACATTATTGAAACCTGGGAAACCAAGAGATGTTGCTGTGTGTGAGCGTGTACATGTGAAAGCCAGGCATGGGATACAAAAGTTAGATAAATGTTTATTCTCATGTATTCTAAGAGCTGCTGCGGTTTGTATCAGTGTTGGGTTGCAACAGAATGTGTGAGTGCTTAGAAAAACAACTTAAGAGGCCCATTAAAAAAAAATATATATATATATATATATATATATATATACAAATTAAAAAGTCTTTCTGAATTCGAATATTTCTTTGACAAATTAAAAATGGTTTTATTATTTTATTAAATGCACCAATTTAAAGTTATACACCTTTTTCTGGCATGACCCATCCCAAATATATATTTGTACTTACTGTGCTGGAGTCACGCTACCCCCCATAAATCTACAAGCACAGTTTGCCCTTTCTTCATATTTAATACATTTATTAAATGCCTTTAACATCTCTGTTTGCCATATAATTCCAAAACACTGTCAAAGATTTGCCACAAATTGTGAGACCTCAATAAAACAAGCAGTTAGTTTCCCCTTCTTATTTATTTTTCTCCACAGAACAACAAGTGCTGCGGTAATTTAGCTGGCACGCCAGTGCACTCAATTACTGGAATTAATCAGCAGCAGCAATATATTCAGCTCGGCTGCTCTTGATTGACAAACTGTAGACCAAAGTCAAGTTTACAAAGACAACGCTGCCATAGCCCAAGGCCTCTGCTCACATAGAGACATGTGTTGTTGAACAGCTCCCTCTTCTGGCGGGGAGCTGTAACTGCTGCGTAACGCTCTCATCTTCAAGGCTGAAGGAGATGAGCTGAAATCTGTTTTCATTGGCTGGTTTGATTTTCTCTCCTCGTCCTCTGGTCTTAATCAATGAAGTGGACAAACAGCTATTTAGAGAGAACAATAGCCTATTGATTCTGAGCCACTCATCAGCACTGCTGTCTGTCCAACTAATTTCAGTAATGAGATGGCAAGTGAGTTTTCTGACTGCCTCTTGTATACACTCAAACACACACACACACACACACACACACACACACACACACACACACACACACACACAGTGTACACAGGCAAGGAGAAAATGCATGTTAACATACGTTGCTCATTTGCTATCCATTATTCTAATCTGCAGATACAAAAACAAAAGTTTATTGATTGAGTTTGAGCCTGTTTCCTGGTTCACAGTAATGGTTGTAATGCATTTCAGCACATAGACACAAGTGCCACAGAGAGCTAACAATAACCTGATTTAAAGCAGTACAAACTGTACATTTAATTGTGTCTAGTTTTGTTTCTTTTCCTTTCTGTCTGCCTCTCGCTGTCTGTTTTCTCTCTCTCAGCTTTCACTTTATCCTCCTCTCATCACTGACAGAGAAGCGTTCCTAATGCGGTGACAATCGAGTTGGCCTGTTAAATTAATTTGCCAGATAATGTGTCAATATTAAATATCAACTTTGACCTCTCCGAGCTGCGGAGTGCGCTCACCCAGCTACAGTATTGATTTTTGTCTGCCTCTAAGCTCGCTAGGCCCGCACTCAAAGTCCATTATTTTTGATTTTCTCATGAAATTCATATCTTTTCCCACTGACATCTGACAAACAGCATATGGAAGTCATTTTATCTACCAATAATGTGTTTGTCAAAAAGTCTGAGCTCTTAATGGATTCTTGCAGCACACACGGACATCCCAGCAACAGACGGGCTTGCCAAGGAGATGCTTGCAGATATGGCGTGTGTGTGTGTGTATATGAATGTGTGTGTGTGTGTGTTGATGCATGTCAGCGTGGCGGTTTGTGTGGTAGTTTTTCATGTAGGGCATTCATGCTCAAAGGACAGCAGAGAAGGGGTAATTGAAAAAGTGAATTAAATTGTGCTCAATTAATTGTCGGCCAGTCACAAGCGTTGGTTTTCATACGGACACATGCACGCTGGTGCAGCAGCCGCGCAGTGAGCGGCGGTGATAGTGGTGTGAAGGACGGGCCACAGTCTCCAGGAGGATATTGGGCCAGTGTTCAGACTTCATCTAGCAGCCCAGTCAAGGTAATGACTATTTTTGGAGCCCGCTGTGCAATGAGTCTCTGCTCGCATCTTCCCAGCACAGGATGACAAGCTGATAGTCTGTCATATAGGAAGGCTTAATTCTACTTGTCACTCAGTTGTCCAATTCTGCAGTGCATTTAAATCAAGACCGAGTTTGTTTGAGTGCTATTATGAACTATAATAGGGTGTGTGTGTGTGTGTGTGTGTGCCATTGGTGTGTGTGTGTGTGAGATAGCATGTGATGCTTTGCTGTGAAAGCTGGAACAAATATTCATTTATTCATTAAACACCAGGCCCATGAAGATCTGTTGTGACACCCTTTCTGTAGCTACTAATGGATTGAATTAATTCCTGCTATTAGCTCCAATTGCACACTCTCTCTATGTTTGCAAGACTATGCAGCACATACGTATCTATGCCAGCCATGAGGGCGAGTGCAAAGTATGTAAGTTTGCAAACACACGTGTACATGTGGGAGTACTTGTATCCTGGTGTTCTTTGTGAATGTGTGTGTGTGAGTGTGTGTGTTCCCATTTGTGTACTTGTTTTCATGACACAGCCTACATCAGTGGAGCAGAGAAACATGGATGTCTGCTGGATTGACAGATAGAGAGATGGGAGAGTGCAGGAGAGGACGGATGGATGGGGGAGAGAGGGATGAATATTGACTGATCAGTGGAAAGATTGACAGCCAGAGAATAATGGGAGCATTCAGACTCTGTCTTTTTTTTTTCCTGTGTTGCTAACTTTCCTGGCACACCTATTTTTGCCCTCCTACGCTACGAAGACTGCTCTTGAATTCTTGAAATGATTTATTATCTGATATGCAGAATCCTGATGTGTTTATATCCAAGAGTAATTTACTGGAAACCCTTTCTGTCTTTTTGTTTGATTGGACAAGCCGGAGCAAAATACTTTCTGATACATGAAAAGTGTATGAAACCTAATCACATTTAGTCTCCATAATGAAATTCCATTGCAGTGAGTTTGTGTTCATATTTTGATTATTTTAGAATGCATTATCTGAGTGTAATTCACTGTCTGGCTATTATCTTGTTAGTATTTTTTTTTTTCCACTTTTCTTTTGTAGCGTCTCTATGCCCTTGGCTAAGCAAGAGTCCTTTTTAAAGAAGGCCAAGATTAAAATAGGAGAATATCAGATATTTTATACTGTATGTGTCAAGAGGCATTATACAGAGAGATAACATACAATCAACTAAGCCCAGTCCAAATGAAATCTGGTGCCTTTCAGAAGAATGACAAGGGATGGCTGACCCTCTAAATATGTGTGTCTGTGTGTATGTGTGTGTGAACATGTGTGCACACTTTTGTTCACAGCCTCTCTTCTGTGTAACATGTGTTTCAGAGGGAACTTCTCTGGAGGAGCAAGTGCGAAGGATAAAGGACATTGAGGCCATCGAGAGTGATTCCTTTGTTCCTCAGGCTTTCAAATCATCCAGGGATGATATAAAGGTGCGTTCTGTCCCTCTTTCTCTCCCTTCCCCTCACTCTCTCTATCTTTTCACTCTGTCTCTTATTGAATTTCCCTCTCTGCAACGCTGTGCCGTCTGTCCAGAGACAGCCCAGACCAAATCAAACATTCATTCAGTGCCGTTTGTTCCGACCTGAGACGGTTTCATCAGACGCTCCACTGTTCGCCGCCTCCAAAGCGGCAGCACCCACACAAAAGCCACAGCAGGCAACAGCCATCCTCTGTCTTCCTCTCTCTGTCTCTCTCTCCCCCCTCTGGTTGTGCAGATGCAGACAAAAAACACAGAAGTCATTATTGAAATGTCCCTGTCTCTGAAGGAGCTGGAATTAGATTTGTTGGGGCTCATGGCTGTATTGAAAAGATAGGCGACAACATGTGACAGCAGACCTGCACCGACTTTTGGGACAAATCCTGGTGAGTCTGACAAAGGTCAAGACCGCTGAGGCTGCAGCTCAGACTGCACAGATTGCACATACTGCACATACACAGTGGCCGAGGAGTGGAATGCCCCTTTTACATATCGAACCTGAAACTTTTTTTTTTTTTTTAAACATGTTTTTATTTGAAGAAATGAGTATTGATCACAGATATTCAACATACATAATTTTTCTTATTTTCTTCGCCCCCACCCATCCCCATCGTGCTGTCAATACGGAAAATAAATAAAAAAATTAAATAGTGAAAATAAACTTGTGAGTGAGAAGTACACCTCAAATGTTATATGTAAAAATCAAACCTGAAACTTAACGCTTCTTTAAAAAGTTGCATTGACATCCTTCAAAAATGCAGTTTTTTTAAAGATATTTATAGTCCTAAAGTTATTCATTAATATCATTTCCTTATCCACTGAACTACATCTTTCAAAACAACTTTATTCCTGATAATAACTACAAAATATTCATTTTTTTATTCCAGTTTGTTTATGCAATGTAACTTTTGTTGTGAAAATAAATGTTTACTAACTTTTTCTGGATATGTCCATAATTAGCAATAACACTGATTTTGAAGCTTTTTTGTGCAATTCCAGATTTTTCAAAAACTACTAAAACAACTCCCACTTCTTCCCAAAGAGGACAAAAATGTCCTCTTCCTAAACCTGACATAAAAATTAGATACATTTTTTTAGATTCAACTTTATTGTCATTGCACATGTCAAAGGTACAAAGCAAAGAAATGCAGATTGCATCTAACCAGAAGTGCTTAAGCAGTAATTAATTATTAATTCATTTTAAAGACATGACACAGTAATATACAGAGTGCAAAGTATGAAATAATATATAAATATGCGTAGACATGTTTATTGCTACATGTATGTACAGGCTAAGACTGTTAGTATTTTTTTTAATTTGTCTAAGTTAAATCCTTTAATCAACTTCAGTCCTGATCATTATGACCAAATATTCTTTTATTATCAGGATTCTAATGAATTGAACTATTATTTTCACACTAATTGCTAGAGGAAATGTTTATTTTTCATGGTCTGCGATATGACCATGATTAGCAACAACATTTATTTTGATTCATTGTATCAATCACTGCAGTGCTCTATAATACACAGCAGTAATACTAGTCTCTAGTGGAAACCAGGTAAGTAGCATGTATTTGCCCCATAGGGCAAACATGAGAAAACAGTAAAAAAAAAAATACAAATTTGAAGCTAGGGCCCTAAATTAAAAGCTTGATATGAAAATTATTTGGATTTTATGCTGTAATGGCTGAAGGATAAAAATAAATAAATAAAAGTGGTTTGACTGGGAACGTATTTGTCCTTAAGGGTCTGAGTGTCAGTTTATTATCAACTTATTATAGGAGCTGAGGTCGTACTTCCAAAATATAAAGAGGAAAAAAACCTCACACCCTTCTCAAAATGTATACCATACGCATTACATAACCCAAATATTGAATCTGTTCTCACATGTGTGAAAAGTTATACTCATAATGTATAATCAAACATGTATTTCTTCATATTCTGAAGAAAATATAATTTGAAGGCCAAAAAAAACGGATGCAATATTTAATCAGTTGCTTTTGGAGAAAATAAGTGCTTTAATAAAATACAAATTCCAAGTTTACCAATTCTTTTCATAACAGTTCTTTGTTGGTTTTCAGATTAATCTCTCGGGTGTCATCTTCATCATTAGTCAAATAATACTTAAGATATCCAAATGATTCATCCTTAGTTGGGAAGATTTCATAGTCTTTTAGAGTCTTTAGCCTCGTCACATCGTTGGCTGCAATAAAGAGAATAATGGCTGAATATACTGTGCATTTAGCATTGTTTGACAACCCTATAGTAGATATATGTGGATATTTGTTATTTAAGGAAACTGATAATTAATTAAACCTTGCTAAGCAAAATATCAGAATAACTTCCTACCTACATATTAACATGTTTTGTGTGATAATTCGATCATATAAAGTATTTATTTTACATACAAGTTTATTTGTTTAAGAATTGATAGCCATTAAGCCATGCGTTGAGTCCATTAATGATTTTTTAAGCCACTATTAATGAGGAGAGCCCAGTGAAAGCTTTTATATCTGCTACAGTGTATCTCTTAAGATTTTTTTTTCTGTTTCAAGCAAGCTGCATTCATAAGAAATGTATATTCAGCATATTATTACTGAGAATTGTGTATTTGGCACATGAACACACTTATTAGCCAGTGTGTTTTCTATCTCGCTCACTTTTTGTATCCTGCCAAATGAATTTTAAATAGATCTTTCCAACTGGGTAAACATTTGCTCTGGGGCTGGTTTTAGGAGTGTTTGAAACATGAATGGACTTGGCAAAGTGTTCATTTTGATATTTCTTCTTCATCAAGTACAACAAGGAGAACAGGCCATCCTTCCAAATGTGGGGCTGATTATATTTTTAAGTAATACCTCTGGGGATGGAGGAAGAATCACGTCTAAATATCACATTTTCTTCTATCAGCTTGGACAACTTGGACAGATGGAAACACGAGGGGGACGGAGAACCTTCGTCTTTACTTTAAGTCCTTCTCAGTTATAAAGAAAGGAGAAGATATGTTTCTTTTGGCTTCAACTGTAACAAACAACTGACCAAGCAAGCTGGTTCTTTAAAGTTTTACACCAGCACTCAAACTGCAGGTTTAGCACAATTTAAGACTCACTTATAAAAAATATAAGGTGGAAAATATGAATGTAGAATGAGTCAAGTGAGACAATAAAATTACACATTTCTTTGGAATAAGCCAGACTTTCACTGCCATCTGCTGGACAAATGTATCATTGCATTTCACAAATCTGTACATTTAGTAGGTATTATACAGTGGTGGAAGATCCTTTGGTCAATTAACCCTTTATCAGGTGAAGAACTATATTTGGTAACTTCAGGTAATATTTAGAGAAAAAAGTTGCAAATTTACTAGATTAAAGTGGCAAATCTACAAAAAAAAAAGTTGCAGATTTAAGAGATTTAAAGTCAGAAAAAAGCAGCTTTTTTCTCCCAGATTCACCACTTTAAATCTCATAAATCTGCACATTTTTTTCTTATAGATTTGCCACTTTAATCTCGTAAACTTTTTTCTCAAAATATTATTTTCGTATGTTTTTTTTACACATTCTGGCTGTATGTAATATCCTCCAATATTCTCTAGGATTGAAATTTGGAATTTGCAAGTATTTCAATGAGTGTCCTATTAAGGGTTAAAAGTAGCAATACCACAGTGTAAAACCACTGTGTCATAAGTAAAAGTCATGCATTTAAAAGTATTATCATCAAATATAGCGGTAAACTAGTACCTCTTCTCCATTAGCATATTACTTGGAAAAAGAGCCTTTTTAAAATAAGACATAGTTTGGACAACTTATTGTGGTTTATGGTTTTCAAAACAGTATGACATTCATATCTTCTATAAATAGATGATTATGAAATTGATTTTTCAGTACATAATGCATAGCCCCTGCTGGTACAGGCCCTCTGGATTAAGAGGTTAAGATATGTGTATGTCTATATATTTTATATGTATTCCTTTATAAACTGCTGGGTAGCTTGTGAAATTTCCCCCTTAGGATCAGTCATAGAAATGTGTTGATTATATTTTTAATCTGAAACTGGAAATCAGCTAACTGAAGAAAAATGTAGTTGAGTAAAAAGTAGAATATTAAAGTTGCAGAAAATGAAATACTTAATGAAAGAACAAGCACCTCAGAATCACAGTATTGAAGTAAAGGTAATGTAATTATGTAATTTGCAATTTTTATTTACCAACAGAAAACGACACAACAACATTAAATTGCAGTATGGAAAAGCAAATTTCAAGCCAAACATTTAATACTTTTTTTTTATTGTTCTCTTGTCTTTTTTTTAATTTATTTTTTTTAGCTTTTTACAATGTATGTTCATGTTCTGCAGAAATGAGCAGTGCCCCCATTTTTTTGCATTGTGGGACATTTGTATGTATGTTAATACTGTTGTTGCTTTGGCTAGAACTCTTTAATTCTTTTTCATTTATATTCTTCTATTTAATCATGTTTCTGTATCAGTATGTGTTTCAGTTCTTTCAAACCTTGTTAAAATGTCTGAATGTGCTCATGTGCTCATTTTTATTATGACATTTTGACGTGTTTTATGTATTTCTGTGAGCACAGACTGAGCCGGCGGAGGTGAAGCAGGAGTCGGAGAGCGCAGATTCTCAGGATGTCTCTCTTCCCTTGTCCATCGTCTACAGTGACATTGACACGCTCGCCCATCCCACTGTAAGCCCTTGGTTTCGCTTTATTTTTTTCTGTATATTTCAGTATCACATCACACTGTTACTGCTATAACACAGACTTTTTAAACACCCAGTGAGCACCAAATAAGCAACTTCCAGCTAAACTTTTGGCACCGTCTTGTTTTTATGGTCGTTGCCTTTACTGGACAAACTTTCAAAACTTTTTCCTTAAAATATCCCTGCAGCCACTAACACCACCAACATTTACACCACCCCTGCATATTGTGATAGCTTGCCTCGTATAGTATAGGACACTGCAGAGTAGTAGATTATAGTCTGCGAACATCACCTCCTCCCCTGCCTGCAGACCAATGATGAAAAACGAGAAGGAAAACTTTAAACTCCAATAACGCTCCCTGGGGCTTCCCAGTCATCTATCTCCACTGGGGGAAACTAAGTTATGCCCTGACGTATGCAGATAACCCCTTCAAATACACACACATACGCACACACCGCACCCCAGCTCCAATGCACACGCATACACACCCATCAGACAGGCTGATGTATGGCAGCAATATGCCCCAGGCGGGCCCCGGCCTCAGCTTCAGCTCCAGCTCCACTTCCAATTAGAACAGATGAGTCCCATTAGCCCAGCCCAGATACTGTCATCCCACACACACAGCCTCATTAGCACCATGACACCAGTGCAGGGCCGACAGACAAGAACTCACTGGTGTTGAATCTAACACACAGATAACATGCAGTGCAGCTGTAAGCAGCGTAGGTTAGGAATGAAGGATTGACGTGGCCCGGGCTGCTCCACAATCTGCATAATAACAGACACATATCATCACATAGATATACAATATGTACACATAGCCAGCATGTCAACATTATCTCCCACACAAACACACACAGTGAATACAGAAATGTGCCTTGCTCCTCAGTCTCATAGTCATTATGTTACTTCCTAATAAACAGATGCCTTCATTCGTCAGACACTTGCAGCAGCAGCTTTATAGCCGTCTTACAATCAATATCATTACTGCTGGTGATGTACTGCGGTGAATACAAGTGGTGTGTGTAGGCTTTTTTTTTTTTTCTGTCAGCGCACTGCTCGGTCCACAGCACCACACATGCTCTATGTTTGAAATAAACTTTTTTCTTCATGTAATTTAAAGTCAGTAGACAGGGGAAGACACATGAGATACTACAGCTTTATCACTGTGATTCAGAAGTTCACAATGAGGGTGCATAGGGGTCAATGGGCAGTACTGACAACCCTGTAAACGCCAGTCAGAGGCAGATTAGGGGCAAGGCATACTGGGTAGGTGAATTGTGTGTGAAATGCAGATTAAAAGCAATATTACAGTGTTACAATTTGATTTAGCTTTTATCCAAAGCAACCCACATCTGAGAGTAAAGCACAAGCAACGATCTAGTCAGAAAACAACATGAGTAAGTGCCATGTTTGAGTCCAATAGGACTTAAGTGGCGTCAGGCAGTGCAAATAGCACATTGAAGGTTTTTTTACTGTCGTTTTTTCTCCCATTGAATATTCATTCCACCAGTGGTGGACTCAGGGGGCAGGAGGGGCGACCGCCCCCCCTCATGCCTTCATGGTTGAAAAAGCGCACTAAAGTGCCCTCTAGAGTGGTGAAAATGAGAGAAAGTGCCTTATTGGCTGCCCTTCACACACTTATTGATTGCCCTCTAGGGTGCCCCTTTATACTTATTATTTATTTTTGAATCCAAAATGTCTTTTTTGTGTCTTTTTTTGGTCATTTTGTGTCTTTTTTTTAGTCATTTTGGGTCTTTTTTTTGTCATTTTGTCTTTTTTAGTCGTTTTGTGACTTTTTTAGGTCATTTTGTCTTTTTTAGTCATTTTGTGTCTTTTTTAGTCATTTTGTGACTTTTTCTGGTCATTTTGTGTCTTTTTTTCGGTCATTTTGTGTCTTTTTTCCTTTTTTTGCCCATTTTACTGATTTATTTGATAGTGGTAGAGGGGAAGACATCCAAGAAAACTACATCAATTAAAGCATGTGTGTAACTTGATCTACAAATGCAAATTCAACAGTTCACAAGCCAATTTTAGATTTGAGACTGTCCAATGGCAGCTAATGTGTATATAGACAGCAAAATATATTGCACTCAGTAAATTGTCTGTTTTCAAGACACATGAATTGTTATTGGCTTCTTTTACTTATTGCCAATGTTTAGCCCTTTATCAGGCAAAGACCTATATTTGGTAGTTAGAGTCAGGTAATATTTCGAGAAAAAAGTTGCAAATTTACTAGATTAAAGTGGCAAACCTACAAGAAAAAAAGTCACAGATTTAAAAGATTTAAAGTGGCAAATCTGCGCGAAAAAAGTCGCAGATTTACGAGAAAAAAGTGGGGAAAAAGCAACTTTTTTCTCCCAGATTCACCACTTTAAATCTCATAAATCTGCACATATTTTTCTCATAGATTTGCCACTTTAATCTCGTAAACTTTTTTCTCAAAATAGTATATTTGTATGTTTTTTTTACACATTCTGGCAGTATGTAATATCCTCCAATATTCTCTAGGAGTGCCCTATTAAGGGTTAAAGTGGTGACTCTGGGAGAAAAAAGTTGCTTTTTTCCCACTTTTCTCTCATCAATCTGCAACTTTTTTCGCACAGATTTGCCACTTAAAATCTCTTAAATCTGCAACTTTTTTTCTTGTAGGTTTGCCACTTTAATCTAGTAAATTTGCAACTTTTTTCTCTAAATATTACCTGAAGTTACCAAATATAGTTATTTGCCTGATAAAGGGTTAATGGACCAAACGATAAGTTAATGCATGTATAAGATTTTGATTATATACCTTCACCTACCAGAAATGCACAAGCCATGAGACTTTTCATTATACATATGAATATAATACTTTCCTGTTAAGATTCAGTTTATTCATTTGAAATTACTGTTTACCAGAATTTTACATTGTTTTATGTCTTATATATGTTATGTTTTACCGCTGTATTTTAACTTGCACTATTTAATGTCTTAGGTTATAATTTATTTTATGCACATTTAATAAGCATTGTGAAGGGATCTGATTTTTTTCATTGCCAATGACTGCTGTGTATACAGTACAGGCCAAAAGTTTGGACACACCTTCTCATTCAATGTTTTTCCTTTATTTTCATGACTATTGACATTGTAGATTCATCAAAACTATTAATGAACACATGTGGAATTATGTACTTAATAAAAAAGTGTGAAATAACTGAAAACATGTCTTATATTCTAGTAAGCAAAGGGTGGTTACTTTGAGGAATCTAAAATACAAGACATGTTTTCAGTTATTTCACACTTTTTTGTTAAGTACATAATTCCATATGTGTTCATTCATAGTTTTCATGCCTTCAGTGAGAATCTACAATGTAAATAGTCATGAAAATAAAGAAAAACGCATTGAATGAGAAGGTGTGTCCAAACTTTTGGCCTGTACTGTATAACTAACTTGAAACTTAGGATCTTCTTGTTTGGTTTGAGGAGATTTCTGTCTATTTCAAGAAAACAAAATAGCCACATTGATTCTTTCTGTACATTTGTCTGTCCTTCTGTCCACTCCCCTGCAGTTGTTCATGGACAAGGAGAGGGCCGAGGACCTGTGGCACAGCAGGTTGATCTCGCTGCGACAGGAGAGGCTCATGGGAAGTCCTGTGACCTGATGGACACCAGAAGATCCGTTCTGTTCAAGTTTCAACTTGTCAATCTGTCTCGTTTTTGGACATTACATTGTTTCTTACTTTACCCTTCCACTAAAATGTCCTTATTCAAAAAAAAAAACTTGTAAGAACTTTAGCAAATGAACTGATTTTGGTCCTGTTGTGGTTATTGTTTTAGTAATGTAAATGTGATTCAGCTACACAATCTGCTGTTCTTAATTTGGCTTCATTTATTTTAATGAAGGAGGGATAAGGTGATGTGTTTTACGATAGTAGATGTAGCATTTGATACATTTTGTCTTTTGTGTTCAACATGGAAAATAAAGATTGCTGTGATTTTTTTTTGGAGTGAAACTGATGGAAACAACATGTCTCTCTTCACCAAAATCTTGTGACACAAAGTAAAATAGCAGCAGTATCTATGGATAGATGCAGATGAATGAGTCACCCTGCCATCCCTATTAAAAGTAGCCTGACACACCCTTAGGTCACCTTATCTCTTTGGTCCGCATCAGATATGACATAAAACTGGAGCAAACATCTTCTCACCTGCCCTAAACTTTGCTCTCCTCTGAAATATATATACTATTTAGAGAGATTTATGTTTATTTCATGGTCTGTCCCTTGTTTCAGCAGGGATTGCAGGCAGTGTAGAGTCAACACACTGGCCTATTTGTGGAACTGCCAGATGGTAAATCTATACTGAGTCTGGGACACGGTGTGTCACTCCCGTACTCTCCAAATAGTCAGCGTTGTAATGAAATAATAAATAAGAATGTACAACATGATTTGCAAAGGCAAGCACATAAATTAGGCTTTGCTGTGTGACTGTTTGCTTGGCGTGAGTGAGTGTGTGTGTGTGTGTGTGTGCTCCTCAAATGTCCTCATACTCTACAGTTACCAAAACAAAAACCACTTTAGAAACAAGTCTTTTAATGTAATGCTAGAAAGTTCCCTCCCGCGATTTTTCCTTCACATTAACAACGACCATATTTTTAAATTGTGTTTTAATTTGATATTAATAGCTTTAAAGGTTACACAACCCCTGTGAGGGTGTGTTAGATAACCATAAGTCTAATTTTGCATTGAAATGCAGCACAAATCTAATATCTTATGAAACGACAGCAAAATGTTCTCGAGTACACTGAAAAAAAAGTTTTTTTTGGCCCTGTAATTATTATTTCAATCATCTATATAAATTCTACAAAGAATACGAATTCAGTGCTTTTACTTTAAAATAGCAGTTTTTCATGTAGTGCATTACTTAGTGATTGTTTGTTATTATGTGTCCTCAGTTTTGTATGTAAATTGAATCATTCGTTCCAAGTAATATTCACTAAACCAGTTGATTGGCTTAATTAGTTGATATTTCCAAGTAAAATGTAATTGAGGGACATCAGTGAATATTTTCTTTTTTTTTTTTAAGTGGTTCTATTAAATAAATATTACTTAAAAACAGCCTGAGTAAAGATAACAAACACTTTCTGTGTGGAAAAACTTGCCTAGCTTTTTTTAAGTAAATGTCACTCCAATTTTTTTCAGAGTACTGTTGCCATGGCAGCCAGCCACAACATACAGCGCGCGGATAGAACCCGTTCAAAGCTCCGAATAACCAGCCAATCAGAGGGCCGGGTTTGCAGCACGTGGCCGGTGTCAGATCGAGTTTGGTTGTGAAACATATTCCATGCCTCCTCCTCCATAGTAACATTACCAAACCGAGCGGCGCAGCTGGGACACCTGTAGCGGGACGGATTATTTTTTTGTTTACAACCTCAAAATCAGTGGAAAATGTTCAGGAGCAATCTCAGGGAAATTGATGAGGATCCGTTCTTCTCGTGAGTAACAACACTGTTGTATTAAATATATTACACCTGTTATTGTTTAAATGTTTTGTAGGCTATAGGCTCTCAGTGCTTCAGTTACAAATAAACTCAGAGGCGGTTTTGCACGGGGATAAATAGCATATGAAGTGGTATACTTCTGCTTATATCAGGGGTGGGCAACTGGAGGCCCGGGGGCCGCATACGGCCCGCACCCTTACTTGAAGTGGCCCTCAGTACAACTACATGCATTTGAGAATGAAATCTTAAAAGTGCAGTGTAAAAATGCACAAAATTACTTCTTGCAATTAATGTTGGTCTGCTGATCTTGCACTGAAAAAAAAATCAAAGTAAGTGGTTGTTTTTTATTTGCTTCAAACATTTTGTATTCATATTTATACTGGTATACATCATTTGAGCATGAAATATGTTAAGTTACTGCACTGTAAACATATTTAAAATTGCAGTTTCATCATATCTGGTTAAGTGCACGGTCCTATATGTGGCCCTGTGGTAGTGTTGATGAAAAACTGTGGCCCCTCCAGCATTTAAATTGCCCATCCCTGGCTTATATTCCAGTGGAAATAGATTTGAGGGTCATGCATTAAAAACCCCACAAAATCAAAGTCACGTGGCAGCTAATAATTAACATTAACTGAAAGCAAACATAATTACTCCCGAAGAAATCACGTTTAGTTCCACTTATAATTATTGTTGTTTAAGCAAGTGGTTGGACAATTAGCCATAGTTTAACTCGTGTTAAACTTTGCCATGTTATTGCCAAACAACTAACGTTAACCTAGCTAGAGATTATTAATATTGAATATTGAATTTTAACGTTACTGTTTAAATTTAATGAAACTGTTACCTAGCAATAGCTTTTGAAAGATGCAACCACTGCTGTAAGGACTGACACTGTTTTTATGTAACTTTTATATTCTAAAAAGTTAGCCTAAAGTGTAAATAAAATGGCAGGGGTCGTTCCAGCATTGTATCAATTAAAAAATAATAATTAAGTAGCCTTTCCACTGCAATGTAGAGAAAGTGATTGAGCAGTTTTTTTTAAAATAACTATCCACACTGACAGAGTGCCACAGTTACTTTGACTGATTGCATGAGTGAACACCTGCTGAGTTAGTGTGGCCACACTTGACCTGACTTCAAGCCAGTGTAGTGTCAAGGTGGTTTACATTAGTTTAGGGGTGCATCTTATTTTACTGTGTTTTGTTCATTGAAGAATATATCAGTAATGGCCTCCAAGCTGGTGTAGTTGCTACAAGTTACAAAATCTCAAGTTTTTCTCCAGGAAACTTTGTCATGCTTTGCTATAGGTTGTGTATTTGCTGAGATTGTTTTATAACTGGGTGTTTGTATTGACTATGTCTTTACTTCTTCTGCTTTAGGGACCCTTTCCAGGCTCACCGGGAACATATGCGGCAGATGATGCGTAGCTTCTCTGAGCCATACGGCATGCCCATGATGACCAGTATAATGGATGGAAGAAACCGTGGTCGTGGCGTGGCAGAACATCCTGGCACATCTCTGCCGTTGAGGGACGACCACCGGGTAAGAACGTGAATTTGAGGAAGCAATACAATAATTAGAAAATGTGTCTACTTGTCCATAAAAGTGAGACAATAATGATCTACCCAGTGTGTGGCAGTATCCATATGAGTGTATGGGCACATGACAGACTCACATTCATATTTGTTGGGCCTGTTCTTCAGCACTTCACTATACAATTAGGGTGTTATGACCCGCTCTGTTCGCCACTCATAAGTCTATAACCACAGAAGGCTAGCGTTTGGTGGAAGTGCTAAGTTTACTAAGGTTATAGTGGAAGCTGGCCACTGGCAGCGTAACTGGAGCACCACTCACTGAGGTATGGGGCCATGTGAGTCTCTGGTTTAGTGGAAGGGCAACCCCCTTGGCCTCTCTGGACAGTTATATCTAGCCCTGAGGAGCCCTATTTATAGTGCATTGTTCCACTGACACACTGCTTTCTTGTGAATACACACTTCTTTAACACTCAAACTAATAGGACCCTGGAGAACTGTGCCTTGCTCCGCTGAGACGAGCTGCTGTTGAAAATAACATTTTATTTTGATATCATTCTAGTTGACCCAGTTGTCATGTTAACTATACCTATAAAATATAGTTTGTCCTATGCTTCCCCAGAAACCTTTCATTTCATACACTTCTGTTATATTAGCTTAGGATAAGGCTATAAAAGCTGCACCCATTCATATGTAATGAACATTTTCAATCATATTTAATATTTTGATGTTATTTGTGCAGCATTGTCATGAAAGGGCATGTGAGAGATAGTTTTGGTCGGCCATATTTGATTTGCACCCATTCACCTTTCCCCTAATCAGCCCCTGTTCTGCTTATATATCCCTTCTAATTCAAACTTAGTCCCTGTCACCTGTTTTTAATCCCACGACCTCATGAGAGCCTGTATATTTATCCTTGATAATGACTTTCATCAGAAGCCTAGCCTCAATAGCCAGCAGCCTACTTTCTCTTTATTAGCATCATGCCATTAACTAGCTAATGCCAGCAGAGGAGGAGCTATGAGCACTTGACTAATGATCTCAGTGACAGTGGGTGAAATGAAGCTACACTGCAAAATGTCAATCCAAACAAATTATTTAATCTAATATTAGGAGTAATGTGCTGCTTTTGTAAGGATCTTAATGTTGCTTGACTTGTCCATCAATTATTGACAAGATATTGTTTAATCAGTATGAAAACACAGTGTACGGGCAGAGCTTTTTTTTTTTAATCTATTTCTGAGGAACAACAGTGTATTATGAGGAGCTAGGGTTCTACGGAGCTGGATCACAGTTTAAAGCAATAGAACAACAATAATTAGTGAGGTCTCTCAAGAACCAAGTGTGGGGATCTTTTCTTTTCTTAATTCACACACAGACATTTAGATGAGAGATACTGATTCAGTTTTGAAAGAAACAATATGACTATAAGATGACCCCCCAAACAAAAAACAAACAAAAAATAGAATACCTACTGTCTGCTAAGCTACATGGAATTAAGGTTAACTGAATAACCATAAAGATCCACAGTTTTTATCACACAACTCTGCTCTCTAACTCCCACACACACTCATTGATCTGGAGATGAGGAGCAGTGTTGTGGTGCCCAGCAGTGGTCAGAGGGCTGAAGCTCTGGTGCTGTGTTATTGGCTTTGGAAAGGCATGTGTGCGGATGTCATGGACACTCTGTTTTCTCATTGTTGCTCTTTTGGTCCATCTGTTTGGCAGAACGTGCCTTGGCAGTGCTAGTGCATTAGCAGCTAGATGACAGACAGCTCACGCTCATACTGCTCTCCAATATCACAGGCACAAATGTGCACACAAAATTACATTTATAAACACACACACACACACACACAATATTAAATGCACGCACAATTACACACAGTCACAGCATGCAAAATAACACAGACAGGCTGGCTTGCAAACACAAGGAAACGCACACACACATTGGCCACATAATGCTGGAAGGCTTATATTTCTTGAATTAACTTGCTAAGCATTAGATTCCCAATGGGAAAATAAGCCCCGTCTTACTTTCCAAAGCTGCTACGAGTCTCGTATTTCCCAGTTTCTTGCCAATATCCACTACCTGGTTCATATCACCTTTCAAAGCACTCATTCATCAGGGCACTTGTTTATAAAAAGTACTGTCGAATGACAGTCAAGCATCATTATAAGTTAGAAGTAATTTCTTTGATATTAATACTTTGACTAGTGGTAACTGTGCTAAGAAAAAGCTATTTACTTAGCATAGGTACGGCTATTTGTTGGAGATTTCTATTGTTTAAGTCACATTTTCCTCCTGCCCTGTCACTCAGAAATGAAACGTGTGACTATGGATTGGATTATATACAATAACTATGAAAGAGCACGACTAAAGCCAGAAAAGTTGAACCTGCTTTTTGCATTTCAATCTGGCTTAAAAAGGTCCAAGGCTTGGCACATCTCACTATCTAGGCCACAAGGGTAGCAATTCTGATTGTTGATGAAAGGATTATTCCTGCATTTTTAACCCTTTATCAGGCAAAGAACCGTATTTGGTAACTTCAGCGGATATCCAAAATAAAAATATTTCGAGAAAAAAGTTGCAAATTTACTAGATTAAAGTGGCAGATCTACAAGAAAAAAAGTTGCAGATTTAAGAGATTTAAAGTGGCAAATCTGCATGGAAAAAAGTCACAGATTTACGAGAAAGAAGTGGGGAAAAAAGCAACTTTTTTTCTCGCAGATTCACCACTTTAAATCTCATAAATCTGCAACTTTTTTTTTGTAGATTTGCCACTTTAATCTAGTAAATTTGCAACATTTTTCTCGACCCCATTTTGATATCCACTGAAGTTACTAAATATAGTTCTTCGCCTGATAAAGGGTTAAAGACAGGAGTTAAATGATATATATATTGATGAAATTGTTGCCTGTACCATTTGACACCATGGTGGAGAAGTGAAAAAAACAGCCAGATTTTTATTTTTTTAAAAGCATGGATCCTCTTGTAAGAAACAGGACTCAAACCATGCTGCTATGTTTGTGTGATAACCTCATATAACATTGTTTGTTTTTCACTTTTTTCACTTTTTTTGCTCTCTGTGGTGCCATAAAACAGCAGCAGCTTTAAAAAAAAAAAAAAACCCATCTCAGTTACAACAATCAAATTCAGTACCTCTTTATCTTCTCTGTGGTCTTCTAGTTTTAAGAGCATACATTTAACAAAATGCCTCTAACTCCCCTGATGATGCACCGCTTCCTCGGAGCTCTGCGTTTATAGGCTCCTATAACCTCCTCTTTTCCTTTTAAGCCTGAATCATATCTATAACCCATGTCCCCGTTGGTGTAACTCATAGCTCCCTAAGGAGCAGCCTGCCTCAGAGGGCACAGTGGCAGTTCAGTGTCAGATTGAGAGAGACATAGAAAAGAGAATGTGAATCTGCAGTAGTCCAGACAGCCTAAAATAATGTGTTAAAGACCACTGGGTACGTTCCTTATCTTGCACCCTCAATCTCTCCTCTGCTCAACCCCGGTCTAAATATAATGCTGGCACATATGTAACTGGCATTTATTAGTTCATAGATGCCACGGTGGGATAAAATTGGCCGCGAGGCTTCATAGATACTGGTGCAGGAGCGTTTTACATCAGCTTGACATTTGAAAAGAGCTGAGAGTGCAGCCTTGGACTCTTTGACCCCCGTTAGATCCCCATCCTGACCGGTCCGTGCAGCCTTCCTAGAATGAAGCTCAGTTTCAGTGTTAAACCCATGCTAATCTCTGGCAATGCGACCCAATTACACATGGAACACAAGTCATTCAACACCCCACTGATTACGCACAATACCCCTGTGCATCACACCCCCAGAAAATACACACACCCGCATAGCGGCGGCTGTTGAGATGCTTATCCAGGCCTGTGGGGTCATAAACACCTGCGGTTTTGGCTCAGAGAACACAGAGTCAGTCTGAAGGCTGCAGGCTGCTCCGCTCTCACTCCCTGAAGGTTCACGGCCTTGAAGGGTTGTGCACGAGGCCGGAGGAGGAGCTCTGCGTAGCCGTGTGTCAAGGGCTTAGTGACCGATGTAAGACAACCTAACAGCTTACAGGCAACAACCTCAACAAACCTGCAAAAAGTCCAGTGTCTTTGTGTGTATAAGTGTATGGAATAGGGCTGGGCGATATGGCCAAAATCTTCAATCGAGGTCATTTCAAAACTTGATAACAATATACACTACCGGTCAAAAGTTTTAGAACACACCAGCTTTTCCAGAATTTAATTGAAAATTATGCAGTTTAATGTCTCAGTGTACTCTGAAATGAATGCACATTTGCAACATTTAAAATTCTTTATTGAGCATGATAGTGTTTTGAAAGTTAAAAAAAGATTCAAAATCACATTTTATGTTGGACTAAAGGACTAAAAAAAGACACAAAATGACCAAAAAAAGACACAAAATGACAAAAAAGACACCAAAAGACACAAAATGACCAAAAAAAGACACAAAATGACTTACAAAGACATGAAAAGAATTCAAAAATGGAGAAAATAGCCCAAGACTCCATAAAGTTAAGTTGTTAACCCATTTCTTGTTCCCTGAAAAAAGGCCTACTTGTATAATTCTGAAATGTACATTATTTTTCAGTTTTGGTTAACCTTACCTTTTTTTATTTACCTCTGGCAGTTCACCACTTACCTTTGTACCCTTTCAAGCTGTTCATTTGACTTGAACTGCTTGAATTTCAATAAAAAAAAAGGAAAAGTTGGTGTGTTCTAAAACTTTTGACCAGTAGTGTATACCAGGTTATAACATGTAATCTGGTAATTCATTGAATAAATAGTCTATGAAATAACCACACTTGAAAAATGAAAAAATACTGAGGATTTTTTCATGGACTAGAATAGAAATCAATCATTGTTGAACTGATGTAAATATTTCAGCGACACAGTTCAGCCACTGCTTTTTCACATTGCGATAGAAATGATATATAAAAATGTAGATGATAGACATTTTTATATATTTTTAATGATATTTATCATCATATCGTCCAGCCCTAGTGTGGAACATGCTATACATAAACAATACTCTGCTATATTGCTAAACTGATATTGCTTGAATCCTCAGGATGTGAGCCGGTCATTGTTGCCCTTTGGCAGTATTGACAGCACGGTCAGTAGAATCCTCTATTATATGAGTTTTTCATTTTAAACCATACTCGCCATGTGCATGCTCTGACTCTGCAACTTGCTTTGTGCAAGAAGCAGTCAGTTATATGGTCACAGTGTTCCCTTTACATTAACCTCAAATTGACACCATCACGGAAATCAATGTGCATCAGATCAAGTTGTTTTTTATCATCATATTGCCAGTGATCATTTTAATCCAGTTAGTCTCTTTTTACCTGTACTGTACTCCACTAAGTAGTAACTATAGTGTAGTAGTGTATAGAAAAGTTCTATTTGAACACATACTGTGTATATAATGGGGCATCAAGTCTAATTTCTCAATACACACACTACTGCAGTTAAACAATATTAATTTCAGTGGAAACACTGTGACCAGTATGTGGAATAACCAGTGACTTGCTTCCTGAGATTTGCAAAATGTATTATGTGTTGTTCTTTCCTGCAACATATTCACCCTTGTTCTTTTGACAAGATCTCTTTTGCTACTTTTTCATAACAAGGGTGAAACCATAGCGATGTGCAGTGTCTGACTGTCTGTTCTGTGGCTTCACCCTTACAGAACATCGCATTATTTAACGTGAACTTATTTGGTTTGCATGGTGATTGGTGACATCTTACTGCATGATTAATTTGAGTGGTGTGCAAGAGTTCTCCTGGCTCAAAATTAAGCAAAGGTCAAGACCTCAATTGTAACCTACAGAATCTTTATATATTTATTTAATAGGAAATGTGAAATACAATCAGTTGTATGAGATGCTTTTTTTCCATTTATATAATTAAAATGTGTTTTTCTGAATTAAATATTACAGAACTAGCTGTCAACTAATGTTCCAAGTTACGTTTATTACAGATCGTCTTGTCTTTTAACCCTTTATAGGGCACTCCTGGAAATTGAAAATGTCAACCCTGAAGTGTTATTGGAGGATATTACAATAAGACTTTTTGCAAAATGGTTCATTTTTATATTGCAAATCAAGGTCAATTAAGTCATTGTTATTATTATATTTATTATAGTCTCTTTCCCACAGCAACCCTAAATAGACAATAACACATCATCTGCATCCATCACCACTTTATATTTTACGTTTTAAATTATTTATTATCTTTTTAGACTAGATAGTTAGATACTTATTACATATGCATAATGTCTGAATGTCTTTTTAAAGCACCTTATATATGAAAAGCACATGTAAATTTAGTTGTATACTTTTTTAATACAAATGGCAATAAAGGAAAGCTTGAATCCATGTGGTTCTATGAGGACACCTGTTATAGATGTCCACTCAAGTTACCAAATATGGTTCTTTGCCTGATAAAGGGTTAAATATCCTTCAATAAATCTAGCCTTCATCAAACATGCAGTCCAGTAAATGCATTTAACGCAGTACAGTGTTATAATTGACAACATGGTAAGGATTTGGTAAATGCGGTACAGAATTTGTGAAAGTTGGCCTCCTTTAAATTCTCGAAATGTCCAAAATATTTGCATGCCAGGCTTGATTTGTAGTTTTGTAATGAATGTTACTGTGTCACAACTGGTGAGGTGATAAAATGTGAATGCCCCAGTTTCAGTGTCCCAGATGGCACACATGTTAGACACATTTAGCTCACTGTATGCTGTGTATGTGTGTTTGTACACATGATGGAGTTGTTTATGAGCTGATAATACCTAGCAACCATGTGGCATATGTGCCCAGACTTTCAACTCTTCTGGCCTCTGGCTGTTCTCCTCCTTTTGTGTCGCTACAGGACATGTTCAGGAACCCTTTCGGCGTGTTCGACAACGTGATGTCCAACATGAGAAACAGGATGGAGGGGGTGCACCGAAATTTTGTGAGTTTAAAGCTTTTGTGTTTTCTTCCTCTTGTTTTGCTGCTCTCTCAGACTGTTGTGGGACATAAACTGGTTGCTCAACTGTGTGTGTTTGTGTTTCAGGAGAACATGCCCACAGATTCAAACACCCACTCGTTCAGCTCCTCATCAGTCATGACATATTCAAAGGTTGGAAACGAGCCTCCCAAGGTCTTCCAGGCGAGCTCGACGACACGCCGTGCTCCTGGAGGGGTAAGCACCCCATCAGATGTGTTCCTACATCATATCAGTACATTAGACCAGCTATTCTCAACCTTGGGGCCGGGACCCCAATTGGGGTCGCGAGATGATTTCTGGGGGTCGCCAAATCATTTTGGAAGTCAGCTCTGTCTCCACTGTGTTAAAGTGTTCATGTGTTAATGTGTTTTAGTCTTTTTGGTCACTTAATGTCTTTTTTGGTCATTTTGTGTTTGTTTTTTTTAGTCATTTAGTGTCTTTTTTGGCCATTTTGTGTCTTTTTTTTGTCATTTTGTGTCTTTTTTTTGATCATTTTGTGGTCAATTTGTGTCTTTTTTGGTCAATTTGTTTCCTTTTTTTGGTAATTTTGTGTCTTTTTTGGTGATTTTGTTTCTTTTTGGGGTCATTTTGTGTCTTTTTTTGGTCATTTTGTGTCTTTTTTGGTCATTTTGTTTCCTTTTTTTGGTCATTTTGTTTCTTTTTTGGGTGATCTGAACTGTGCGTGTGAGATTCTGTTCAGTGAGCGGGGGTCGTGGACAACATGGATGTTAAATTGGGGGTCGCGACTCAAAAAGGTTGAGAATTACTGCATTAGACCACAAGTCAGCATAATGGAGCTCAGAAAAGTCAATCTTCTGGCAAAGGCACTCCTAAATATAATGCAGCCACACTACTTTTTCGGGATGGGAATAATTTGTCGATATAATGGTCGTTAAGAATTTGGTCAATCATGCGTAATTTATCGACCTTTTAGTTTTATCTATTAACCCTTTATCAGGCAAAGAACTATATTTGGTAACTTCAGGTAATATTTTGAGAAAAAAGTTGCAAATTTACTAGAAAAAAAGTCGCAGATTTAAGAGATTTAAAGTGGCAAATCTGCACGAAAAAAGTCGCAGATTTACGAGAAAAAAGTGGGAAAAAAGCAACTTTTTTCTCCCAGATTCACCACTTTAACCCTTAATAGGACACTCATTGAAATACTTGCAAATTCCAAATTTCAACCCTAGAGAATATTGGAGGATATTACATACTGCCAGAATGTGTAAAAAAAACCATACGAAAATAATATTTTGAGAAAGAAGTTTACAAGATTAAAGTGGCAAATCTACGAGAAAAAAATGTGCAGATTTATGAGATTTAAAGTGGTGAATCTGCAAGAAAAAAGTTGCTTTTTTCCCACTTTTTTCTCGTAAATCTTTTACGAGAAAAATTACGATCTTTTTTTGTGCAGATTTGCCACTTTAAATCTCTTAAATCTGCAACTTTTTTTCTTGTAGATTTGCCACTTTAATCTAGTAAATTTGCAACTTTTTTCTCGAAATATTACCTGAAGTTACCAAATATAGTTATTCACCTGATAAAGGGTTAATACGTATCACTTCTCACTGAACTGAATAAGCCAATGAACTGAGAATTTAGTTCGATAAAGCTAGAGTTTTCAAACTGACTGACCTTTATTATGCTTGACTTGTTCGTCCCACTGTCTTACAGCATGTACAGAATAAGGGAAATAAACATGTTGATTGTTTGAATGAACTGTGTGTCTGATGGATTTAATAATGTTTTATTGGCAGATCAAGGAGACCAGGAAAGCAGTTAAAGACTCTGAGAGTGGTCTGGAGAAGATGTCCATTGGTCACCACATCCAGGACAGGGGACATGTTGTTGAGAAGAAATTCAACAACAAAACAGGACAGAAGGAGTTCAACCAGGACTTTGAGAATCTGGATGAATGTATGTTAAAGTGATTTATCTTTGTTTCCTTATTGCATTACACACAGATGTTCCATTCATGTCGAGGGTCCAGCCATATTTAGATAGATAGATTAATTTATTCATCCCTGAAGGGAAATTCGGTTGTCACAGCAGTCCGGTATTCAAGTACGATAAAATATAATAGAATAAAATACTGAGGTAGCATAAATAAAAACAACAATAGAAAAAAAACACAGAATAGAACAAGGACACTTAAGAAGTTAAAAAAAAAACAGATCAGTTGGTAGGTTGGCAAGATGATGGTAATTATACTGATGATATGACGGCAATAATGCTATAGTGACTAGACGGTATATAATTGTAATAATAGTACAGTATATAATATATAATATAATATGTAATAATAAATAGTAACAATATAAAATAAAATAAAAATAAATAAAATAATTATTTAAATAAATATTTTTTGTACTACTCAAAAATGTAACTGTATGGAGAAGATAGGTCGAATTTTGTCAATTGAATTATGTACCCTAATTTACAATATTAAAAACCAAATGCACCATTACAACGCTGGGTAGGTGGTACATGTTTGTTTTGTTAAGTTTCATGGTCTTGCCACTGATCTCTCCACATATTTCTAAGCCATCATTCCACAGAAAGAATATCCCCTAACATTTGTCTCCACCCCCAGCTGAAGCACAGTCTTTTGACGATGAGTGGCAACAGGAGGTGTCCAAGTTTCGGCCGTCTGTCCCAATGTCTCGTCTGGAGGAGCCCAGACCCCGAGCTGTTCACCGGGCAGCCCTCACCGCTCCGCAGCAGGAGCACAGGTCAGTACTACAGTATTACACAGTGAGACAGGCCAGGCCCTGCAGCTCAGGATCAAGTGACAAACAAGTGGGAGGCACTGATAGCAGACACATACAGGAGGCTTTGTTAAATATGTTGCTATCATGCTGTGGAACTGCAGTTAATTTAGACAGACAGACAGACAGACAGACAGACAGACAGACAGACAGACAGACAGACAGACAGACTGACTGACTGACTGACTGACTTTATCCCAAGCTGGGAAATTACAGTGTAGCAGCAGCATTACACACAGAGACAATAACACAATTAAATAAAAAGAACAACCTAGGCATACTTCAAGCAATAAAATATAAAAATACAATAAAATGTAATGTAAAAATAAAAATAAAGTGTCTAAAGAAGGAGTATGTATTAAGGAGTAGAATTCCAGTGCAGAATAAATATGAATATGCAGTATAAAAATGTTGGTGCTATGAAACAAATAAGGTGCAATGAACAGTGTGCATAAAAAACACTGCACTGTGATAATTTACTATGTTTTGTGTTTTCCACAGTGACCAATCAATGGGCAAGGCTCAGGGTAGAAGTAACGTGAAAGACTCCGGCTCGACGAAGCAATGAGAACATCGTTTGTGTGCTTATTAAAGCCTGTCAAGCTCTGATGCTCCGTATCGCCCTCAAAACACACACTCACACACACATACATACTGGTTTCATCATATAGGCAGTCACAAGGCCTTACCTTTCACATTGCTGATGCCCATTTTCCAAAACATACTGCACAATATGAAATAAAACTCCCCTGAAGAAGCCTTTTTTCCGCTTTTTCATCAGTCAGACTCCTCCTCCCATCTTGCTGTTGATATTTAGAACATTATCTCAGCTCAGACTTGAGTTTGAAAACATAAAGATGGTAAGACATGCATTACAAAATTAGGAATGTGTAGTGTGTTGGCTGTAGAGCATGCAAAACCAGCACTCTAATAGTTTGCTAGTATTAATACTTGCATATGCTTATACTGTAGAAAATCACAATGAAGTTACAAAGGGGTCCTTAATCTTTCCTTAACAACCACAAAACTAAAATGGTCTAGTGGTGTTGACACAGATTAAAATAAACTCATACAATATAAGAAATACATTAGTATGTGATAAAGTTGTATGCACTACTTGTATCAGTACACATTTACAGTCAAAGAGCAATTAATTTATATGATTTGGCATCTAAATCATCAAATCTGTGTATGGTATTCTGATGTCCATTTCTCACATTATTTCATTTTATAATGCAACAAAACACATAGTGTTTGAAGCTCACTAATGCACTTAGACAATGTCTAAATCATCTTTTTGTAATATATTATCTAGTATCTGATGCTCTAGATAAATGTATGTATTATATCTGCTGTAATCTTTGTAAAAAGAAAAACAATACTCTTCCCTTTTTATATGTTACTTTGGTTTCTCTTGTTTTTCATCTGATGAACTCTGTGCTGCCTAGCACCATATCTTGACGCCTGGAATATTCTCAATAATTAAAGCTTTATTCTTGTATATTTTTCAAGCTTTAAAAAATAAGGTATGTGTCAACACAGGCAATTGTCTGAAAATAAAAATATTAAGATATACCTGGTGTCTCAGTTTACAAATGCAGAATGATTGACTGTGTTTGCATGTTCCTGTGGGCCTGCAGAGGGAATGAGAGCTTGTACTGTGATAAACCTGTTGTGCCTGTAGCTGGTCACCCACGGTAGTATTTTTGGATCTAAGCACTTGTCAGTAGCTCAGATTGGTCTGAGATGTTACACAGCTGCAGGCCCACCCGGCTCCCCTCTCACGTGCTCGCATATCAGACTTTATTAATCCCTGAGCTTCAACATACAGATAGGAAGGGACCAAGGACCAATATATTTCTCAACCAGAATCCACTTGTAACCTGAGTTTCTTGACTCCTTAGTACATTTATGTAACATGAAAGATGAGCCATTCAAGTAAAAACCTCTTGGGATGTTAAACATTAACTCAGGTACTGTATAGGGGTGAAATAAGCTCTGAAATAAGTCATTAATGGAAAAAATGAGTCTACAAACTTTAAAAAAGCACCAGTGGTGGAAGAAGTATTCAGATCCCTTACTTAAGTAAAAGTACTAATAAAACACTGTGAATTTACTCCACTACAAGTAAAAGTCCTGCATTCAAAACATACTGAAGTAAAAGTACAAAAGTATCAGCACCAAAATGTACTTAAAGTATCAAAAGTAAAAGTACTCGTTATGCAGAATGAACCCACTCAGATTGTTTTATATGTTCTAAATATATTATAAGATTATTTATATTGATGCATTTATATAAGTAGCATTTTAATGTTGTCCAGATAGGACTAATGTTAACTACTTAATACACTGTTATGTTTTATAAATGTGTCATCATATTAAATATATGGTATTTTTTCATGTTGAATCTGTAAAGTAACTAAAGCTGTCAGCTCAATGTAGTGGAGTAAAAAGTACAATGTGTGCTTCTAAATGTATTGGAGTAAAAGTATAAAGTTACATAAAATGGAAATACTCAACTAAAGTACAAGTACCTCAAAATTGTACTTAAGTACAGTACTTGAGTAAATGTACTTAGTTACTTCCCACCACTGAAAATCACCTATAAATGTATGAATATTTGGAAAGGTACTGCACAATCACTTAATATCCTCTCCTAGCCCCTGAAACAGCCAACTCTTTTAATTCCCTAGGGTTATACCAGCTGACTATTCAGTGGCCCCATTATATCAACACTGCTGCTGCAATAGGAGGTAAATCAGAAGCTTCTTTTACAGGACAAGAGCTTGGCTGTTACTCAACTCATGTGACTGCTTTTATTGGAAAGATGCTTCCTTCTACTGCCTTTGTAAATATCATCTTTTAATACTTCCAATGTTAAATATTTTGAAACTTTACTGCAGACTAATAAGATAAAATGGTTACATTAAACTATGTTTTAAGCCAGTTCATGCATCTACAACTGCAACACTACATCCTTATTATCAGTCAAATGTTATTTACAGATAGTTCTGTGTGTGTGTGTCTGGAGTAATAAGAAAACATTAGTATCAGTGCAAAGGTTTTAATATACAATACAAATAAGCTACAAAAAAACTTGTGAATATTGAGTTGGCAGTTACAACTCTGCCGCCATCTGCTGGTCATCTTAGCACATGACTGTCTGGAATATTTATACAGTGTTTACAAGGAACAGAACTTTTTAAAAAAAGGTTGTAACCAAATATACAGGATCTTGACAAAATGAAACAGCATCTTGACCAAAACTGGGATCTGAATATGAAATCCATCATCCTTCTCAAAAATGTCACCAGATGTAGGAAGAGTTGGCAAAGTTAATCGGCGTCTACATGATTCCTTGAGGCTGTCCCTTTCCTGCGATCTTCTTGGAGCACTCCAGCAGAGCATTGTGGATATCTTTAGCGCAGGAGATCTGAGACTTGATCATGCCGAGATACTGGGCGTAAGACATGGACTCTGTCTGCACCGTGTCCGGCTTGGTGGCTGTTGGGACCAGGTTAGGTGAATGTTTGGCGCTGTCGATGCTCTGGGAGAGGCACTCGTATGCCAGCCGCTGCACAGAGGAGACAAAGCGCCAGTTGGGGGGTAAATACAGTAAACAAATTGTGTGCAACTCCTTTGTCCCTCAGGCCATCAGACTGTACAACTCCTCAAGTTGGGGGAGGAGGAGTAACAGGAAGACAGAGGACTGAGGACAGGAAGGAGCAGTAACAATAACAAATAACAAATACAATAAGACATACATAAGGACTATTTAAAAACCATCTCATATCATATTTATTTATTTATTGTATATAAATTGTTCTTTTTCTCTTATGTGTGCTTTTTAACCTGTTTGCTGCTGGAAACTCAATTTCCCTGAGGGAGCTATCCCAAGGGATCAATAAAGTTTTATCTAATCTAATCTAATCTAAACACATAGATGGCCATGTAGGCTATGATGTTATGGTCTGACTAGAGCTGGGTATTGTTTAAAAAAATTCATTGCAATACTTTTTTCCTACTTCATTTCATACCGAATGAGTGAAAGCATTCAGTTGTGCAAAATGCCGCCACCACTCCTCCATCCAAAAGGTTTCATTACATGGTCAACTGCCAACTCCTAATAAGGCCTTACCGGCCTTATTTATTATTATTATTATTATTATTACTATTATTATATATTATTTTACTTATAATTACTTTATTTATATTTTTCATTTTATTTTTATATTGTTTATTATTACATATTATATATATTATATACTGTATTATTATTATTATACCGTCTAGTCACTATAGCATTGTTGCCATCATATCACCAGTTTTATTACCATCATCTTGCCAACCTACCAACTAATCTTCTTTTTTTAACTTCTTAAGTGTCCTTGTTCTATTCTGTGTTTTTTTCTATTGTTTTTATTTATGCTACCTCAGTATTTTATTCTATCGTATTTTATTGTACTTGAATACCGGACTGCTGTGACAACCAAATTTCCCTTCGGGGATGAATAAAGTAATCTATCTATCTATCTTTCAACAGCGCACTGCTTCACATAGGACTCTATGGGTTGTGGCTGCAGCATCACTTCAGCAAATGCTGGTATTATTTGACTGTATTTGTGATATTACTTTATACTGGATTATTTCAGTAAATACCCTAAGGTATCGACTATCCTCACTCAGACCTATGTTTGAACAGTATTTTTTCTTTTTAAAACAACATAAAAAAGCCTTTTAATCTGAATTTAGACTGATATTACTAATGACCCGTGGGCCCATTTCAGCATTTCCTCTATTTACATTTTTTTTTTTGGTTTGTTATTCTTTTTGGTCTGCCCGTACAGCATTTGCAATTTTAAAAGTTAATATAAATCATTAATATTTTGACTAAGGGATGGAAAACCTCTTTAAAAAAGGACTGTCTCACTTATAGTGTATACATTCCTACATTCATCTATACTCTAATGTAGGAGCAATGCTTTATTATTACTTTTTTCATGTCTGACAAACTTCTATCAAATTATTATTATTTCCTTTTCAATCATTTATTTATACAGCAACCTATGCCCTTTAACCTCAAAATGAGGTGATGCATGTGTGTGTGTGTGTGTGTGTGAAACTAAAATCACATAAAGTTACCTGTGTGTGTGTGTGTGTGTGTGTGTGTGTGTGTGTGTGTGTGTGTGTGTGTGTGTGTGTGTGTGTGTGTGTGTGTGTGTGTGTGTGTGTGTGTGTGTATCTGTAACTGTAATCACATCAAAGGATCAAAGGCAATCAGAGTAGAGCAATCAACAGAATTAACTGCAGCTGTCGAATGTTCCGGAACAGTAGCCAGAGGTGGACAGACTGGAATTTCTGGCCTCGAACAGAAAGCATTTTTGGCAAAACCATAATACCTATCATTGATCCGACTTCACTTTGAGCGTCCTGAGTTCTTCCTGAACAGCTACATATGTTTTTTGTGAAGAAAAATTAAGAAATAGCTTTGTAAGATCGATCTGAAAAACGTTTAATATACTTTTCTACAGAAATCTTCCTGCGTTTTTAATATGGGAGCCAATGAGGCTGTTGGTGCGTGTTGGTAGCGCATCTGTGCGTCCTACGCCCAAACTATAACTCTGACAGCTTTACCAGAGGATTGTGAGTGAGAAGACAAATTTTCCTACGTTTCCACGTATAAATTATTTATGTAGAGTGGAATTTGCGGCCTGGAGTACAGTTTTCAAATTTATTTTTTGAATTTTTTTTCTCTCCCTCTACACTCTGGCGATGATGTCACACACTGTGACATGAACATTCCGTGCAATACACACCCATTATAATCTCAGAATTTCTCCAAAAATGATCATGGTCATTGAACAGGGATTGATAAAAAACTATATGACCTATCGAAACGTGGATTAATACACCGATACACAAGACTTGTGTCTACTGTTTAAAGTTTAAATGGAGTCTCTAGGTGAAATTATGCCAGAGAAGTAGACGTTTGAAAATCTTCAATTATTGTCCTTTTTCGCTCATTTTTTTTCGACTAGTAGCGGGACGAAATTGTGTGCGGAAGAGTAAGAAGAAAAAATCCACAGTATAACAATAGTTGCCCTGTGGCCCTAATTAGTTTACCAACATGACTAATTGGTCAAAATTAGCATTTATTGATCTGATTTTGGAGTTTGTAATCGAAAGCTCGTCTAGCTACGGAAACTCAAAACTAGACTTGAATTTGGCAAAATGTATAGGTTAAGGCCATTTAAGATTTTTGTAAGCTATGATGCACATTTAAGTTGACTAATACAGTCATGGAAAAAAATATTAAACCACTGAATAATGAAGAGCTGATATCTATGTTTTTTCTTGATAATGATTTTAGTTATTATCAAGAAAACATGAAAATGTCTAGATACCAGCTCTTAAATTAACCTCTTATGATATATCTTTGTTGTTATCATTGTATGTGTCCAAACAAATGTAAATTTAGTTGTACCAGGCATTAAAATGAACAAGAAACTGAAGAAAACAAGGGTGGTCTAATCATTTTTTCCATGACCGTACGTTAAAAAGAAATGCTTTATTGCTGTATATAAGCTTAACATTTTTACAACTGAAGAATACAAATTGCTTTGGGCCTACACCAATGACAAATTAAAATTAAAATGTACTTTTTTTTGTCACAGCCAGGGAGCCACTGCAGATGGCCCTATGGTGATCACTGCTTCAATGTATTCTCACATTTACAAAAAATGACTATATTGGTCCACTTGCATTTATACAGAAAATCTAGAAGTATAAAATAAGGGACCACTTTAACATCATTTGGGAATTTTGTTGAAGTCTTACCAAGCAGAGCTCCAGCTGGTCGCAAAGGGCATAAAACTCCTCTAGGCTCTTGTCAAATCGCTGAACCGAGGTGTCACTGCTTTTGCTAAACCAGAAGAAAGAAAAGACATTAAAAAAATAAAAAATCTGGCTGCTAGAACATCTTTGCTTCAATAACAGCTTCCAGCCCCAACCAGTCAACTTACATGCCGTTGTCAATTGTGGTGTTATGGGCCAAATTCAGGGATGCGATCTTCATTACATTCTGGAAGTGGAAAAAAAGTTTTAGGTTTAAGGCACATTACTGCAGGTAATTAATGTAAAACATTGTTATTTGAGTGGGAGCTACTGTGATCAGATGTTTTGGGCATTTTTTTTACCTGCAGACTCTCCTTCAGCTGCGGAATCAGCATCTTGAATCTGTGAACCGGGTCAAAGTCTTGCTGTTGGCTCAGCTGCTGCTGTTGCTGTTGTAACGCAGTGGGCTGTTGTAATCCGGGCTGAGACATCGGCCCGCCAGCCTGCTGCTGCTGAGACGCCATCTTGACCGGCTTCAATACACAAGCCGGAAGAAGAAGCATAAAATATCCGGTTCGGTGTTTCTCAAAATAAAAGCATACATATACCGCCAATAGTTCTGAACACCACATACTATTTACATAATTATCAAAGTTGCCTCTTTTCTTTGTACCACTACTTTGCATTTCCATTTTTATAAATTATTATTTTTCATTATGTATTATTATTATTATTATTATTATTATTGTTTTTGTTGTTGTTATTGTTATTATTATTATTATTATTAGTAGTAGTAGTAGTTGTAATGGGGTCAACAGTACAATTAAATGTATTAGATGAGAGAAAGGATCAGCTCAGCCCTAAAAGCATTACTCGCAAGTGCATTAAGATAAAGTAAGATGTAAGATAAGATGGAATGACATAAATAAAATATGATATTAGCAAGAAAGGAAAAATGAGGATAGTGCGTAAAAGTAAGTGGCATGTTTATCCAACGGTACTGCTCAAATGTAATGAGAAAAAGGAATGATTTGTGCAATAAGATAGATAGATAAATAAATAAAAATATAACTATGCACAATACTAGACTATAATAAACTAGACTGTGGAAGGGGCTATCGCTGCCTTTCATTACAGAAACAGTTATGTCAAACCCATTGTATACACTATACACCAGGGATGGGCAACTTAAATGCTGGAGGGGGCCACAATTTTTCATCCCACAGGGCCACATATAGGATCATGCACTTAACCAGATATGACGAAACTGCAATTTTAGATATGTTTACAGTGCAGTAATTTAACATATGTCATGCTAAAAATGCATGTATAACAGTATAAATAGGAATACAAAAGGTTTGAAGCAAATAAAAAATAACCACTTACTGTGATTTCTTTTTTTTTTTTCAGTGCAAGAACAGCAGACCAACATTAATTGCAAGAAGTAATTTTGTGCCGTATGTGGCCCCCAGGCCTCCAGTTGCTCATCCCTGCTATACACTATATTAAATGTATTAATATAATATTATATATAATATTTTTGATGTTACAATCTTTAATATATATATATATATAATTTTTATTTTTCCTTTAATTAGTTTAATGGTTTCTGTTTGGGGCTGTATGATTAGTTACATAGCTAAATTGAAGACACTACAGGATAAATAAAATGCTCTCCCCTGACAATTAATATCTCCCCATATTTAATTTCTCTCTCTGCTTCATTTCAACCCATGGACAATGCTATATCTCTGTATGTTGTTGGTTTTCTTGTACTCATTTATTTTTCTATCTGCTCATGGTAAAAAAGAAGGATGTGTATTATTTCTAATTTTCTCTGATTTGTAACAAGACTATGTAGGACTGGGAGGGGGGAGGAGGGGAAAAGGGGTTGTTTTTGGAAAAAAGAAAAAAAAGTCTTTATTTCTCACTGTATGTACTTTTGCCTGTCGAATGAATAAAAACATTTATATAAAAAAAATAGTTTAATGGTAAAATACGTATATCATAACATAACTATAGTAGGAGTGAGCAGACATTTATAGACCTCAGCTTGCTTTATGCTAAGAAATGTGTTGCATTATTGTGGATAAAGATTTATAAACCAAGTACAACTCAATGGATAAGACAGATGTTAGCAAGCCTTCCTTTAGAGAGAATAACTTACATATTAAAGGCTAAACGGCATGTATTTGAGGACATATGGAGCCCTTTCATTAACTACATTAAAGACTTAGATTTAACGGATGAAGAAGTGGATAACTAGTCTTTGTGGACAATGCAGATTCCGGTCTTGTCAGATTCATATTGCTTTTCTATATATGTGTTTTAATTCACACCAATTACAAACGATACTCAATTGTATATAGATTACCATTTTCTTTAACAGGAGGAGCATACATGTTCGAAGTGTTATGTTTTGTTTGTTTTTATTTTTCTGTCTATGTAAATGCAGCTATTTGAAAATATGGAAGTTGAATGACGATAAATGAATGTAAAAGCTGTATGTCGAAGTGTTATAAACTGAAAATAAAATAAAAATATTGTGGGGAAAAAAAATACGTATATCAAATATATTGTTTAATATATTATTAAATATACTATATAAATATATTATTAAATATACATTAAAGTATCAAATATATATTTATACTTTGACTTCTATAACTATTGGTTATTTGATTTATTACACAAAATGATATAATTTTGATCTGTGTGTTTTTTAATTGCCTGGCCTGTTAGATGCGTTTTGTCGGTGGTGTCCTGAAGGCAGCAGCAGCAGAGGGAGGGCCCTGCAGCCGCTCTTCTCTGGCAGAAACCCCGTAGTGCCGCACAGCAGCGCCATTCGGTAACTGCAACAGTATCCAAAATGGCAGGAGCTGATGGAGACGACTCTCTCTACCCTATCGCTGTTCTCATTGATGAACTGCGAAATGAGGACGTTCAGGTAATAACACCAGCTTCGATTTAAATCTTCGTTTTACATTGTTCTGTAAAATGAGGCCATTTTGACGCATTTCAGTCGCACATCCGATTATCAGCTAGCTAGCTAACTAGCACATATTGAAGCTAACGATCCCGGCCGAGGCCTTCAGCAGGCTCCTGCCGGGCGCACCCTGCTTTACTAATCCCGCTGGTTCTCTGTTATGATTTACGGCTCTAATTAATAAACTGGCGTAACGGTTATGTGATTTGTAATGCTCATATGGCTGAAAATTAAAGGTAACATAATATGTTGGGTATGGCAAGCTAACCAGGTCATTGGTTTAGCCGCTAGCGTCACCGTATCGCATTATGCTAGCTAGCTTATGTATCGCATGCTAGCTAGCTTATGCTAGCTAGAGTTAGCAATCACAACAGTCCAAGGCCGCAGTGGGCAGAGCTCAGTTGTGTTCTTTTGAATCAATGCAATACTAAGATTTTGATTCACATCACCTTTGTGAAACGCAGGTTAACGTTAGCTAGCCCACTGTTTTATTTTAAATACGCCAAGTGAAGCAGAAATACTTTGCTTGTATATCCTGCCTGGTTTAGCGGGGTATGGTGAGGCGTTACATTCATTATGGCGTGTTTTTATTAAATCAGCTTACACTTCGTCACCCTGTTAAAATAATCAATAACTAATTTTTTCAAGCTTTGCAGGAAACACAGAAAACTGTGACCACCAAAAGTGTAACATATGACATTTATTGATCATTTCACTCAAAAAGGATGTAACAAAGGATGGCTATTGGCATAGTAATAACACTGTGTGTAAATTATGTAATTTAAGAGAAATAAATGACTTAGGCAATTTTTTGAACATGCCTTTGTGACTTTGTGAGTAAGATATGGTAACACTTTATTTTGAAGGTGTCACACAACTCTGTCAGAAACATGACAAGTATCATGAGCATTAATGTTACTTCAAAGTGTCATTAATGTTCATGACACATACCATGTCGTGTTTATGACACGCTCATGTCACTCTTATGTAGACACCTTCAAAATAAAGTGTTACCAATATTATTGTCAACAATAAAACACTGATAAATTAAACTGATAACTAAAACAATTTCCCTCTAACTCTTCTTTGCTGGGTTCTTATCTGATGCCTATGAATGTGGCAAATTGTCTATTTTAAATACGCCAAGTGAAACAGAAATACTTTGCTCGTATATCCTGCCTGGTTTAGCGGGGTATGGTAAGGCGTTACATTAATTATGGCGTGTTTTTATTAAATGAGCTTACACTTAGTCACCCTGTTAACCCTATAAAGCCAAGTGTATCACATTTGATACACATGTTGTTGAGACCTCTACATCATCAGTCTGATATATTTTTTTTCCTGAAAAACCTGATGTATACATGTGTTGGAGATTAAAAACAAACAAACTGAGCAACAAATTGCACAAAAATACCAGATGTAGCAAAAAGGATACAGGTTCATTGCTGGGTGAAAACTTCATATCAACAGATAAATCATTTTTTTCTTGCATATATGAATTAAATGTTAAAAGGAAAGTCTTAATAGGATAAAAATGTTAGGTTTTATGTTTTTGTTAGTTCAAGAAAAACAAACTGTGAGCAACAAATTGCACAAAAGGACCTGATGTATCAAATATGATACAAATTAGAATTCATATATGCAAATTTATTTATTTATTTTTGTCAGCAGGTTCAATAAATACTCAAGTTTTAAAAAAATATAATTTTCTGGCAATTATTTCACGGTTCAGGCTTTATAGGGTTAAATAATCGATAACTCATTTTTTTCAAGCTTTGCAGGAAACACAAAAAACTTCACCAAACGTGTAACATATGACATTTATTGATCATTTCACTCAAAAAGGATGTGACAAAGGATGGCTATTGGCATAGTAATAACACTGTGTGTAAATTATGTAACTTAAGAGAAATAAATGACTTGGGCATTTTTTGAACATGCCTTTGACTTAAGAAAGATATGGTAACACTTTATTTTGAAGGTGTCTACATAAGAGTCACACAAGTCTGTCAGAAACATGACATGACAAGTATCATGAGTATTAATGTTACTTCAAAGTGTCATTAATGTTCATGACAAATTCCATGTCGTGTTTATGACACGCTCATGTCACTCTTATGTAAACACCTTAAAAATAAAGCGTTACCAATATTAGTGTCAACAATAAAACACTGGTAAATTAAACTGATAACTAAACAATTTCCCTCTAACTCTTCTTTGCTGGGTTCTTATCTGATGCCTATGAATGTGGCAAATTGTCAAAGAAGTGATGATCTTAAAGGGGTAAAACCACATAATCTGATCGACTGAGGATGTAGGCGATTTTACCATAGGTGGAGGGCGTCATGAGATGATTTAGGCAACAAAAAAATGACATAGACGATTATTTTAACAGTGTGACGACTTGGTAACACTAACATTTTTTTGTTTACAGTTACGACTGAACAGCATCAAGAAGCTGTCCACTATTGCTCTGGCCCTTGGTGTTGAGAGGACTCGCACTGAACTCCTACCTTTCCTCACAGGTAATAAACATGAATCATCATACCCATTAAAACACCTGATGTTTGACACAGCAATTGTGACTTCTTGTTTTTTTCCCCAGAAGGTTGTCACATGGAGACATGCTGACAGTGTTGTAATTGAAACCACTCCAATCTGTAGTAGCAACTGTCAGTCACTGTGTTGCAGTTTCAGACCTGAATGTGCTAACAAGTTTTCACAAATATTTTAATCCCTTAGACACCATTTATGATGAAGATGAGGTGCTCTTGGCTTTGGCTGAGCAGCTTGGCAATTTCACTATGTTGGTGGGAGGGCCGGAGTACGTCCACTGTCTCTTGGTAAGTGACTGGAGAGTTGATTTAGATATCAGGCTCCCAGACATGACTTCTTTTTTTAAGGACTTTATTTTTCTGTTGGGGAGTTGTTGATTTAAAAAGATAACTGAAAGGCTGCATTATTTTAAGTTAAGGACATTTCTGAAACTTGACTGACATGGCAGTTTAAACCCTTACCTATATGTAATTTATATAGACATTACGTTTTTTCACTCCTACATAGACCATAGTGCCTACCTTTTTAGATCTCCTAAACTCAAAACATTGTGACACTGCCCATGAAGAGTGTGACATATTGGTGTATCTGATATTGTCCTCTGTGTTTTGTATACATTAAAGTATTAAATATTACATATGGATTGTCATAATTCCTGGTATTTGAATAATTGAAAAACTAATCTTATTGTGTTCCTTCTTGATATACAGCCTCCCCTGGAGAGCCTAGCTACAGTGGAGGAGACAGTAGTCAGAGATAAAGCAGTGGAGTCCCTGCGGAAGATCTCTCAGGAGCACTCTCCAGTTGACCTGGAGGTGCATTTTGAGCCTTTGGTCAAGCGGTTGGCCAGCGGTGACTGGTTCACTTCTCGCACATCTGCCTGCGGGCTCTTTAGTGTCTGTTATCCTCGTGTCTCCAGCACTGTCAAGGCTGAGATCCGCCAGTAAGTACATTTTCATTTGCAGTTGTGTGACATTATATAAGGCATGTTATTTATTGTGCTTGCTAATAGGCCTCTAACCATGTTTGGTTAGTCAGTTTTATCTGATAAAATGTTTGCTTTGTTATTTTCTCTAGGCATTTTCGAACCTTGTGCTCAGATGACACTCCTATGGTGCGACGTGCTGCAGCCTCTAAACTGGGGGAGTTTGCCAAAGTCCTGGAGCTGGATTATGTAAAAAGTGACATAATCTCCCTCTTCACTGCTCTGGCCTCTGATGAGCAGGTATGAACACGTATCTATTTTCTTTTGAATCCAAACTGCTTTTGCACTCTGTGTTCTGCATCCTTTCTGGCTTCTAAACTCTGCGATGGCCAAACTGATCCATTACCTTTCTCCGCCAGGACTCAGTGCGGCTGCTTGCCGTGGAGGCCTGTGTCAGCATTGCCACCCTGCTACCTCAGGAAGACCTTGAGACCCTCGTCATGCCAACCCTGCGCCAGGCTGCAGAAGACAAATCTTGGAGGGTTCGCTACATGGTGGCTGACAAGTTCTCTGAGGTAAGCAGCTACCACTTCCCATTCCTTTAAAATCATGTGCCATGCTGGGAAGAGCTTGTCCCAGACCATCAGAGATGAAATGAACCAAAAAATAATGAATTTAAAGTGGGCAAAATCTGGGGAAAGCTTATGGTGAATATATCATATTCTCTCAAAAAGGAATTAAAAACTATTGCAAAGAAGGGGTTTGATAATCTATTCAGAGGTTATTAAAAGTCCCCTTAATGGCCCTTCCTCTCCCTGGACAGCACTGTTCTTTTTTATGTCTTTGCAGGTTTATATAATTTTGTTAAATATGTTAATCAGGTTTGATCGACGTTTGTAGCATTGGCAGGTAGCTATCATGTGTAAAATCTGAGCTTTGAGCATTAGCAATCATTGTTTTCCCACAGTCACAGAATATTAAACACAAATGAAAGAAAAATAAATATTCTGCATCTACAGTGATGTTGTGGTACTTCAACACCATACAGGTGTTGAAAGAAAATTTGAGTTTTCAGCTTAATTGAACTTTTAGGCATAGCGATTAACTGTTCATGCACGTTCCCTTAAAGCATTTTAGATGTGCCTTATGTGAAGAAATTGGCAAAAACATTTTACTCAATGATGAAAAGGTTCATGTGAGAATGCTGAACCTTTTTCCCCATAATACACCACAGTTCTCCTTTTGTATAGTTTAACAAACATTTTTTGTATTGCACTGTAGGAAGGCTGTTAAAATAAAAACATCTTTTATATATATGTTGATCTCTCCCTGAATATAGCTCCAGAAAGCAGTGGGACCAGAGATCACCAAGAACGATCTGGTCCCGGCCTTCCAGAATCTTCTGAAGGACTGTGAAGCAGAGGTCCGTGCTGCTGCAGCCAACAAAGTCAAAGGTTGGTACCAACAAATACATACACAGCGATTGAATGCTTTAATACCTGAGGGTATTTTATGGGCAATATTGAACAACTTGTTTCAGCTTCCTATCCAGTCTGTTCCATATTCTATTGACGGTTTACTTGTCTATTTTTTGTTAGAGTTCTGCGAGAACCTCCCAGAGGACAATCGTGAGCAAATCATCATGACTCACATTCTGCCCTGCGTCAAGGTAAGAAATAAATGTTTTCTGTCTGCCATAATGTGACATTTCTCTGCTGTTTACTTCTCAGTTGAACAAAAAATGCTTTGAGTTGCTGTAAGGCATTAAAAGGGACAAGAGGCTTATCACTTTATAGTCTTCCCCAGAGGTCATGCAGGCATGTGGTGTTATGTTTGCTTAGTGAAAAACTGCTTTGTTTTTACAGCTTGTGTCTTATCTTTAATAATGTTGGCTATTTTTCCTTTCTGCTACACTAATATTTTATTTAACAACCTAATTACTGATGTTCTGAAATCGTGAATGTTAGTCCAACAGCGCAAGAAACAAAAGTTTTGTTTTTGTAAACCCAGAGTTTAACTGCGTCATAGTATCCACTCAGAGAGATATGAAACTGAAAAGTATGTCAACTAAAAATATCTTAAACAGTTGCATAGAAAAATGGTGTGCTCACAGTAAGTGCAGTCAGAAATCTGCTCTGCAAAATTAAAGGCAGATTTGCAACACATAGTAATTTATTTAGACTTTTTTTTTCTTTCAGTTTATTGTAAAGATGGGGCTTTGTTTACAAGCAGTATATTGCTTGCTCTCATTAATTTCCCCAGATCTCAACAGTTGAGTAAAACAATTTAACTGACTCAAACTATAAAAACAAGAACCAAGTTGTAAATAAATATTCTTATATAAGATTTTGGATGCAATGGCATGTTTTCAAATTTGCAGGAATAGATTAGATTTATGTGTGTTTGCTTTGAAGAGAAAACAGAGTTTAGCAACAATTAAGTAGGCATTTTATGTGGTTGGCTGTTGCAAAAGGCTACAAGACATTGTGTGTCTGTGTGCCTGTGCTGGTCAAATTTTGAACAGCAGGTGGCACTGTTGTTTTTTGTTTAAACAACTTCAGCCATAGTGCTACTGATTAAAAAAATCTTATATCATTGCCAGTCCTATTTCATTCACTAATGGCAGTGGCAGTACAGTTAGACCTGCAGTGAAATTCATCGATATATAGACCGTTTGTTAAAGGTATAGGTCACTATCCCAAATAGTCATTGTGCTTATCCTGTTGCTGTGGAACAAAGCTATACAGGTACTAACAAACTAGAAAGACATAAAAAAACAAGTCCTTTAGAGCTTCTTTCTACTAAGAGCTCACATGTGCTATTGGTTTAACATGGCCTTTTTCTAGGATATAGACCCGTCAGTCAGTGGGGAAAAGGCAGCAAGCTCGGCTGTCCAGGGGCATAAACTGATCTTAATTAAGATCGGTGAATATTACAGTTTTCTTCTTTAAGAAGCCTGTCAGTCTGATGATTAGCACTACACAAGCTTCCTTTTGGGTGGCATCTTTTGTCTCCCTTTTGTTCTCTATTGATATACACCACACCCGTGGGCGGTAAGCATGTATGATTTAAGCAGCATTCACTTTGATCTACACAAAGCAGGAGAAAGTGACTCAATGACGGGATAACCAAAGATATAAACTGTATGATGTGGAAAAACATATACATAATCATATAAATTACTGCAGTAAGTTCCATTACATCATACTTTTAATTTAAACATTATTTAGGGCATCTGACATTAGTTTGCATATTGGGTCAATTGCAAAGACATTACAAAATCATTCAGGATATTTTAAACTATGAAATTACAGTATGAGGCAGCCAGCGATTATGGAAAGCTCTGGTTTGATCAGTTATATTTGATATAATCAGTGGGCATGACAAGATAATAGGTGATTTCTATGTCCCTTAATTATATTATGCCATTTCTGTTTCTGTCTACATCATATTTTAATTTATTCCACCCACAGTAGTTAACAGAAATGACTGTTTTTCTGCACTAGTATTATGTCGTCTTTGTTGCGTATTTACACACAACTGGATTATAGCCTCACTGTGTAGTGTGTTGTGAATATGACCCATAGCAGCAGTCCTGATGTTTATTTACGTACTTTCTGTCCCAACTGTTTGTTTGTGCTGATCTCTTTGTCTCCTCTGTGTCCCGTCTCTGACCAGGAACTTGTTTCAGACACCAACCAACATGTGAAGTCAGCCCTGGCCTCCGTCATTATGGGCCTTTCGACCATCCTGGGCAAGGACAACACAATAGAGCACTTACTGCCTCTCTTCCTGGCTCAGCTCAAGGATGAGGTAAAGGAAATGCAGACGTGTAATCTTGGCCCTCAATTTCTTTTATATTTTCCACAGCTGAATTTAGAAATCATCAAGGCAGTGGTCAGTTTGGTAACATTCAAGACGAAGGCGCCCAGTGAAGCACCTGAGCTTGACCAACGTCTTGACCTTTAGTGATCAGCACGTCTGAGACAGTAAAGCCACTTAGCCGCAGCCACCAGATGTACCTGGCCGCCACCTGGCAGGGTAGGAGGATGATTCATGCAGTTGGCAGCCAGACTGAATCCTTACAACTAGAAGAACAAATTGCTGCATCTAGAGGGAAGCATAAATAAAAAGCTGGACATGATGCAACTCGATAAGTTCCTTTATTTTGGTTACGTGTGCAGGTGCATATAAGTGCAATAACTTAGAATATCATAGAAACGTTTGTTTATGTCAGTAATTTAATTCAAAAAGTGGAAATAACACATTTTATAGATCCATCACACAAAGAATGAAACCTTTTATGTCTTAATTTATTTAATTTCTTATTATAATAATTATGGCTTACGTTCAATGAAGACCTAAAATTCAGTATCTCAAAAATATGATTACAAAAGACCAATTTTAAAAAAGTGTGTTTAATATGGAATTGTTGGCCTCTGAAAAGTATGTTCATCTAAATGACTCAATACTTGTTGGGGCTATTTGACTTGAACTACTGGAAATTGACTTTTCCATGATATTCTAATATATTGAAATGCACCTGTAAACAAGGGTGTCAACATTTTAAATATACATTGAAAATGTATCAATATGAGCTTTAGTTTATCAGTTATCAAAATCAAGGTTTGGCTGAATGGAAATATTTACCATATGACCTTAGTGTGACAGTTATATCACACTTCATACCATGTAGCATTATTTTTAAAGAATAATTTAACAGTTGTAAAATTCAGTTGTCGGGCCATAAAACCAATGATCTGTTGATCTTCATGACTTAACACCTGATAGAATAGCCTTTAGTGCAGACAGAAGTTTAAACTAATTTCTTAAATTTGAATTGAATGTGCATTATTAAGAAGTAGGAAGAAGAATGTAGTGGTTATGCAGCACATAAAATAGTTTTGTAAAAAATTAAAAGAATTGGATGCATCTTTTCAGCAGTTGGTTACAAAAATAACTGAAAAGCAAAGTAGACCTTCAGGATTAGACATACCTTTTTGAAAGGATTTGTTCCTGGAACTATTTTAGTAACAAAATTGTAGAGAAATCTGTTGTATGAGTCTGCATAAAGTTACAATGGGCTGGGTTTTAGAGGAAGAATGTACAAGGACATTCATCAGCGAACGTAACAGCTTCATCGAGAACAACAATAGCCCAGTCACATCTTGTCCTATGAATACATTTCCATGACATACATTTACATATTGAGATTGGTCCAGAATTTGGCAGGTTAGACACAAATGTATATAACTGTTTTGGAAGGCTTGAAGCTGTCAGTCCCTCCACTGCTTTCTTTAGTCCTATTTAAAGATGGCCCCATTTCGTCACAGCACCAACGCAAGACCAAAAGTGTCTAATTAGATTTATGTCCAAAATGACAGCTTTGACTTGCAAATTTCTATAATTCAAGGTGCTGAGGACCGTTTAAAGGGAGCAAGACGGAGAACGCAGGCATGGCATTCAAAAGCTGAATTAATTCGAACAGTTCCCGTGCCTTATTTTGCCACTTCTCTGTTCCCACTTAGTTAAAGAGCCTGACTCAGAGTGTCAAGTCATCTTGTGGTTTTGAGCTTCTGTTTTTTTGGGATATGTTAATATAAAGTTTTGGTTAGCGTTTCCAGTAAATATCCTGTCCGTAATTTGAACTAAAGTAGACCTCCATCTAAGGCGTTTGGATATAAACCTGTGCTACATTATTGTCGACAAAATTACTTGGAAGTCTTTGTTTATAGTGACTAAAGTGGCTCGGCCGGAGCCAAGAAATTTGCACACTGGAGAGTAAAAACAATGCTAGAGTTGTTTAGTATAGAGATAAAGCCATTGAATTCAGATTATATCAGGGTTGAGAATACAAATTGTCTAATCTCTATAAGTAGAAAAAAGGGTCATCAAAGCAAGCAATGCCTGTAGGGTTTTACATTTCATTAAAATAATAGTGCCAACAGTAAATCACTTGTGTGTGTATGCATATATATACATAGTGTGTATGTATATGTATGACATTTGCACAGGTGTTCACCCGGCCACACCCAAAGGGGGTGTAAACACTCAGATAGCCACAACAGACAAGTGTCCGTCCCAACAATTTTAGTCCCAACCCCTTTGATTGTTTGTACCGCTTAGAAAGGAAAATAATCAGTCCTTTTAGATTTGACTTTGAATAACAGGCGGGCATTGTATGACCTTCTAAACAACTACGACATCTTAATAATAAAGAAGGTGTTGCAGTCATCTTGGATTCTTCCTTCGACAAGTCAACAATGAACACACAAAGAGCAAAAACTGGGTTCTACTGACTACTCAAGTTATCATAGATTGATAACATATTGCAATATGCAGTGGACTGTAATTGGACCACAATGCAAGTTCCATATCTTAAAGCTCCTGGAACATAAAGATCCGAATTATATTCCCCGTATCTCTGATAATTCCAATGGCACTTGTATTGCAGACTTGCTGGCTTTTTTATGATTTGTTTAATATCTCTAAACTATGTTGTGATGAAGGCATGCTGCCATACGCTCACCTTGCTCATCGTAATAATTTTTCTGTCACAGTGCCCTGAGGTGCGTCTCAACATCATCTCCAACCTAGACTGTGTGAACGAGGTGATTGGCATCCGTCAGCTCTCCCAGTCTCTGCTGCCGGCCATTGTGGAGCTGGCAGAGGACGCAAAGTGGAGGGTCCGCCTCGCCATCATAGAATACATGCCCCTGTTGGCAGGACAACTGGTGAGTCATGCAGTCTATAAACACAGATGATACCCAAATAGAATATATTTCAGTGGACTTTTTAATTGATACCATAAATATTAGCAATGTGCAGACACACTTGATTTGATTTGAGTCTATGTTTTCTCAGGGAGTGGAATTCTTTGACGAGAAACTCAACACTCTTTGTATGGCCTGGCTTATTGATCACGGTAAGGCACTTTACTGGTTAAAGTTGGTCAGAAATTGAGTACAAACATATTGTTCAGGACTTTATTTTACATTATTTGCACTTTACCAATGGTTGTTTTAACAATGGGCAATTTTGCCATTTTAGTTTATTGCATAAATTCAGAGTTAATCCAAATGTGGTCCTTGTATTCTAGTTTAATTTGTTCTTATAACACAATAGGCCTATGTTGTCGTAGGTGTTATATATGTGACATGTTTGCACATTGTGCACATTGTGCACATTGTGTACATGTCTTGCCTGCTGCCCCACAATCATTTTGCTTATCAGTGCCCATATCCCTCAAATAAACATAAAAATCTTAACTTGTAAAATACTGATGGCGTTATCAATACTTAGTTTATAGCCCAGTTGTAATGGCTATTGAGCTAAGTGTTTGTGCTGTGACTCTGTTGCTCTACGGAGGAGGGTAGCAAGAATCCAATTTCACTATCGGGTTACGAGGTTAAGTAGCGTTCACTGAAAAGACGATAGCAGAGGATTTTATGTCATTTTTATTAAAAAATAACACTGAAGCAACCTTCTAAGCATTTTTGTTCAAAGTAAGGGAACCATCGGAAGGTATAACATTAAAGATCAAAGTAAGCACTCTACTGATATTGAGTCAATATATCTTGATTTATCTTGTCCGGTGTCTGCCTGTAACACCGGTGTCGTCACCAGTTTATTATCTGGCTGTAACACGGTCGCCTCCCAAAAATCACAATCTCCAAACCTTGATCATTTTATTTGCTCTTGTAATTATTTAGTACACACATGGGCAACGTTGCATTAGTTGCCAATACTCTTCTGTTTGTCTTTCTAACATATCTAAGAGCATCAGTTCTATACACATGACCAGTCAGCCGACAGGTCTCCTCCAATCAATCTGATGCAGTATTATTACTGAGAATATTGAGGCGTGGGTGTGGAAAGTGAGGTGTGGAAAATGGCAATCTGCAATTCTACATCATATATATTTGGGGTTGGGCAATGTGATATAATATTTGCAGATACTGGTATAGCAAACTAAAATTATAACTACCAATATTTCTTGAATTCTCAAACTCTATTGTTCATGCTGTTAGAGGGCTGTGAATAAGCCCTATCTAACCCCATATACAGTATACTATAGCTTCAGTATGGACAGAGGAATGTGAAAGACTGCCACATCCTGCTGTACAATGTTTTTGACAAGTTGTCACCAGAATTTGTGTCACTGGAGTCTGTATTTGTGTCACCATGGGACGGTTAAGCTACTCTGTTGCGCTCTGTCATACTTTCTCTATGCATTATGTAACCTACTTAGTTCAGCCTTGTTCTTGTGGGCCATAACCCGCAATTCCTGCTGTTGATTTATACTGTACTTAATGGAGTTAGAAATCACAGTAGGGTCTCTCTGTTGGTCAGTTTCTATCCGAGCTGGTTAGCCCTGGGCTCTTCTTGACCCAGCAGTTTAAACCGTTCTGTGAGACGATCAGCCGTTGATTTCCTGGAAGAGCTGTGTACCCGCAGAGCTCCACAACACACCCTGCTCCGTTTTATAACCGGGAACATTGTCTTTTGCATAAATTTTTCACTTGGAGTATATAGTGTTCTCTTCACATCAAGTTTTCCAATTAGAGAGAGACACACACACACACACACACACACACACACACACACACACTTGCTATTGAGGACAAAGGGCCAACTGGGTTACATCATTGGAATGCTGCTGGTGTGAGTTTCCGTACATATGTGTGTGTGTGTGTGTGTGTGTGTGTGTGTGTTTGGCTGTGGCTGGGGTTAGGGCTGTGCCACCCTTACGTAAGCCCTTCAAAGAAAGACAGGGCGGCAGAAATCAGCCCGGAATCTTTCCCTCACTAACTCTATATTAATAAAGACATCTTTTGTATCATTTTAACATTTCACATGACCAGCTTTTCTGGTGCTTTATCCCACTTATACTCGGAAATGTCTCAGTTGATTTACTAAGTAAAGTCCAAATATCATTTATCTGATTGAAATGAAAGGAATCTGTGTCTCTGTCTTTCCTTGGATATTTTTTGACAACCTTTCATCTGATAGACTTTACACTTGGCAGGTGTGTTACTTTAGACCCAAGTAGATTCACGGCTCAAGCACAAGCTCTATTTTCTCAATTTTGTCAAAAATCGCAATATTAAAATTTCGGTAGGCGAGATATTTGTTTGTCAAAATACCATTCTTAAGTATTGTGGTGCTGCAGAGATGTTCTGCCTACAAATTGTGTTCTACAGTCTTAAGAAAATCTTTGGTACAGATCCTTGGAAAAAAAAATCCCGCCAAGATCAACTGAATATATTTTTCAATCCTAAGAATAATCAGCTGAAGTGATTTTCCTAAAATAAAGTGAATCATATTGCAATGTCATTCAAAATAAATGTGATATTTTTTTCCCCAAATACCTTTGCTCTCGTATTAATAGTCTGGTCCCAGATAACTAGCTGTTAGCAAGCGACATATATACTCTGACTTTGTTTTGGGACACAGCTATGTCATGTCAGGCGTCTTACTCAGGACTCAAGGAAGCAAAGTATCGAGTGTGCAGTTGTTTGGATGAGCTGTTTCTGGAGAAAGCTGCTAGTTGCCCTACTGAGAGCCAAAATGGAGCTTGTATTGAATTGACACTTCACTGGTATAGCCTAATGCAATCTGTAAAGCATATAAACAGGATGATCCGGGAAGATTTTGGGCAACATCCAGGTTCCGTCAAGCAGTCAGGACCTGAGCCAAGTGATCTCCACCGTGGAGGCTGGTAAATAGACGACACTTGAGCAAACCAATCATACAGATTGTTATCACTCTAATTTTCTAGTGTATGCCATCCGTGAGGCGGCCACCTGTAACCTCATGAAGCTGGTGGAGAAGTTTGGAGCAGAGTGGGCTCAGAACACCATTGTGCCCAAAGTGCTGGGCATGGCCAACGACCCCAATTACCTCCACAGGATGACCACTCTATTCTGCATCAACGTGAGTCACCGTCCTTCATCTCCCTTCAGCTTGCGCTCATGTTTAGGTTTTAATATCCGTCCCTGTCCATCTCAAACTGTTGTTTCCTTTTTTTGTGACTTTGTCCATTATTTGTAAATGTTTACTGTCAATGACCATCTGTATTATGTGTCTCAGGCTTTGTCAGAGGCATGTGGCCAGGACATCACCACTAAGCAGATGCTACCAGTGGTCCTCAAGATGTCAAATGACCAGGTGGCTAACGTCCGCTTCAACGTGGCCAAATCCCTTCAGAAGATCGGCCCTGTCCTCGACAGCAAGTTAGTCTCATTCTGGCATCCCTTTTTTTTTTTTTTTTTATCTCTCCACAGCGGCATTAAATGTTCTATCAAGCTAAAATCAAGAACCAGCATTGAGAATCTGTTTAATAATTCTCATCCTATTTGTCCTAAAGTGCTCTTCAAACAGAGGTGAAGCCAGTGCTGGAGAAGCTGGCAACAGACACAGACATGGATGTCAAGTACTTTGCCCAGGAGGCTATCAGTGGTAAGCATTTTCCTCTTTGTGTGTCATTACATATAGTCATTACAATGACATGAATCATATCTAACAAGCATTTTTTCCCTCCTTACAGTTCTGGCCCTAGCATAACCGACCCAACATGGCCAAACCAGACAACCACCCGAGACAACAACGCAAACACTTTTACAAGATATTTATTGATGTTCAGGAACAACTGGTAAATGTATAGAGAAAGCTGTTAACACTTGTTTTATCCTTTTATTCCTTTTGTCTACTGTCCAGTGGTGGACAATGTCCAGGCATAGCACAGGCTTCTTCTTTAACTTCCTCGTTGCTGTAAATGGGTGCTTCAACAGAAGGCAAAGTGATGAAATTATTAGCATTAAGTGGTGCATGCTTACTAATGTGCTACTGTGCTAGCTAGGCATCGCTAACCAGAAACCCCCCTCTCACATTCCTCTCATTTACATCCTCCGCCACTGTTGTACTGTAGCCAAAGTGGATGCAGCTTACCACATGTCTATGTTCGCTACCTAGCACCTAGCGCTGTGCTAGCTCTCTGTGCTGCTGCGCTTTTTCTCCCAACGCTAGACACAAACTTTGAGCAGCAGATGGTACAGAAAGCTGTTTATTTTGCCGAGCTTCCTCCCAAACCATCTCCCTTTTCCCTGAGTCACGGCCGCGGCTCTCCAGAGAAGTGATTGAAAAGTCTGTGCAGGTCTACCAGGCCCTCTTTCTTTTTTTCTTTCGTTTTTTCCCACCGGACCAAACCTGTTGTCTCCTTAATGCTTCACAGGGTTTGTTCTCTTCAAAGCTTAGACAAAGAAGTAATGGAGTGTCCATTACTGCATGTAATCTGATGAACTCTCTCAATGATTGCATGTGCTAATCAATCTCAAATAGTGTCCTTTGCCATCTCTATCTACCAGACTAGCGTGCCCCTGTGCACTGTTTGTTCTCTGCAGCAACACAGATTGAATTGGTCAAACAAATGAATTACCTCGGCCCTCTGTAACGGGGACCAGCTCGGTCGTAAAGTGTTGCTCATAATTATCCCTCCTCCAAATCCTCCATGATTTTGTTGATGTGCTAGGGTGGGAAGTAATAGTCAGTTGTGATTTTCTGCAACATGTTCTCGGCATTGCTCTTAATCTTTGTGCCAATGACTTCGATAAGCAGTGGTGTTCTCTCTTGGTATGCCTGGGTAAACGGATTTCACCTGTCCTGTTCTGTAAAGAGAAGACATTGTTCTTTTTTTTTTTCTGTGAGGGACACTTTATTCCTTGGACATTAATGGGATGGTTAAACTTAATTGACGTCAGCTACGAGGGCCGTGGGATTAACAAACCCTGCCACTCCTTGAGTCCGAGAGCCACACCGTTTCCCCTTAAATCCATGCTACGCTCTCCACTGTGCATGAGATTTAAAAGCATAAGGTCTGCGCACGTAAAGAGCCAGCAGAGGATTCTTGCTTACAAATCTCTACACGATGGAGAACAAGTGCATGCTTTCAAAGAAAGTGGGATGGGGGACATGGAGCATGTGTACGTAAGGCTGCATAATGTTTTATTATGGGGTGGGAGCTGGGGTGGTTATGGGCGGGTTGAATAAATGTATCGTCTGTGTTGATAAAAGAAACTTCTGTCTTTCTCTGAACTCCTCCCGCTGATCCCTTCTCCCCCCCTGCCCTCTCATTTTGTTCTTGAATAAACCTTGATTGTTGATTGTCCTGTATCACAAAGACTGTGCTTTTATTTTTATTTTGAATTCGCTCCACAATTGGGATGCTGTACTACTGTATCTTGATCTGAATAAAGTAACACAAAGGAACCGGTGTAGCTTGCTTTTATAACTAGTTACTGCTCAAGTACATAAAGGCCTCTTGTCACTGTAATTGCTAATTTGCTGCTTGATGGACACGCAATGGGAAATGATCAAAACAACCATATTAAGCTATCATGAAATTACTAGTCAAATACACAGTGCCTATAAAAAAGGAATTCACATTAGATCATTAATTAAGTTGATTTTTGATGATCAACTAAAGATTATATATTGTTTATATGTACTTTTTTGAGGACATTAAAACCAATGCTGACTAAAATCTGGCTTATTTCTTGATAAGCTGCTGAGTAACAACTTTTCCTTAATGTGTATGTGCCTAGGATAGCTGTGTTGACGCTTGAATAAGATAAACAGTTGAAATGACAGATGTTTGACTAAAACATGTCGAAATGTCCGTTAAGTGAAAGATTAGTTGAAGCCACACTTCAGCAGATAACTTTGCTAGAGAATGATTAAGTATAAATATTTCCACCCTCTTCATGACATAATTTGTAGACAAAAAGCTCCTTTGGTACTTGGTGATGTCTGTCAGCACATTTGGACACTTGTATCATCCAATTCTTTTTTTTTTTTTTTTTTGTGAAACTGCTCCAGTTTGTCCAGCTACATGAGCAAATTTTAAGTCCTGGCAAAAGTTCTGGCCTGGCTTGAGGTCCGGACTTAGCCGCTCCTGTGCAGCTATGGCTTTCTATTTGGCCTGGCTGTCTTGCTGCGAAGTAAATTTCCCCAGTCACAGTTCTCTTGTAGACTGCAGGATAGTTTCCTCGAGGATTTCTCTGCCTTTTATTGCATTTATTTTCTCCTCAATCTTCACAAGCCTTCCAGGGACTGCTGCCGAGAAGTGTTCCCAAAGCAGGATGATGCCACCCCCAAGCTTCACGATTGGGGATGATGCTTTTCTGATGTATTTTCAGCAAACATTGTGTTTATGCAATGGAAGAAAAGCTTGATTTTTTTTTGGTCTCGCTGGACCATCAAGTATCGAAGTTGTTCAGTCTCAAAAAAGGGCTAATTATATCCTCTGTGACTTGATGCTGAAAACCTGAAGTCCAAGAATGCTAAACCATCTTTGTCGGCATTGTAACAACATCCTTGAAGTATAGCTTCAACTCAAGAAAATCTGGTATTAATTTCACATGTTCCTGCTCTCATATTTGGTCAGCTCTAACCTGGTAGACAGCTGCTGTGGAGATGAAAGCGCGGGTCCTCTGGGCTGTTTTGGCCACAGGGAACCATGCAGGGCAGGGCAGGATCTGCAGCTGACACCTGCCCTGGTCCTGACTACTGCCGAGGAGAGCAGCGCTGCAAAATAAGGGCTGGGCCCAGAGAATATTTGTCTTTCTCAAGTAGTACGGAAAAACATGTTTACATCTTTCTTTGGCATAACTTTTCAAGGTCTTCAAGCAACAGCATCTTCAGCTGCACTTTATTTTTTGCTACATGCAGCAGACATCGTTCTGTTAATTCCAAATGAGCAATCAAGAGAGAGGATTAGGGCAATAAATCACATGGCAGAGATCTTTATGAGGATCTCAACCTCTCTTTTTTAATCTCTTCAAATCTCCCACCAGCCCTGCTCGGAGCCATGTAGCCCTCCCAATCCTCCACCCGGCCCTTTGACTGTATATACCTCATCACCGGAGCACATTATGCACATATACAGTGATGCACAGGTCTGTGCAGCTGCTGTGTGTCAGCACATTCTGCTACAGCGAGACCACCTTGAGAGCTTTATGCGAAGACGGAGGAGGATTGATGGTCGTTGGAACCTCTGAGACTGATAACCAAACCATGCTTTGACTTTTCTTTTATTCTACCAGGAGTTTTTTTTTTTTGTAAGCCTGTGATCTAGATGCAGGAGGAGCGTGCCAAAGCCTTGAACTCCAATTTTTTCCTCCGACTGAAAATGTTCATTAAAACATGATTACTTGAGGGCGAGGGCTAATCCGTACCCCCCTAAATCCACTTGAGTTCACGAGGCAGTAATGAAACAGCAGCAACCTATTTCTTTCTATTTAGATCCTGTTATTTGGGGGGATTTTCAGCAGCCAGAGCCCTTGACAGCGCTGAGAGCCCTGACGTCAATGCAGCTGCCTCCCAGGACTGTGTCATTTATAATGAAAGGAGTCAAGCAAAGCCCCCACACAGCACGGCACAGCACACACACACACACACACACACACACACACACATACACTCACACAGTGAGGTCAGATGCTCTCAGGGTGACAAATGACAAACATCAGCCGGGAAGAAGAGGAGCACTGGCCCACTCATTTTCCTTAAGTCACCTTGTCACTTGAGCTCCCCCTCCTCTTTTTATTCTGCAGCACAGGTTTATAAAACCGTACCAACTTGAGATAATATCAGAGGAAACGTGAGGATCTCTCGGCTGTAACATCCAGCCCAGAGTCTGCAGGAACTGATTCTTCCAGGCGCTACTGGGTCATCTGTACTGGGATTTCAGACTCTGTCCATCTGCTGGCCAGCATGTGTTCGGCTGTATTTGGAGACACGGGACGGAAGCTGAATAATTGGGGACACTAGTATGAGTGCAGCATGACCTTCAGCGAAGAGCTGATTTCATATAAGGAAACACACAATGCAGAGCATTTACATCAGCTTGCATGCTTTTTCTCAATACATTTTTTTCATGCATTGCACAGTAAATATGACAGAAAAGGTGCAACTTTGTACAAAAGTTCATTTTTTCCCCCTCTGCATTCACAATATTTGTCTCCCAGCCCTTTTTTTAAAAACATTTATTTATTTATCTTGTGCAGCTCTAATCCTGAACAGTGCTGTGATCTCCTGCTCTAAAAAATACGCAGTAGGATGTTGTCATCAGTCCTCCTCCTGTTGTCATGGAAACCATTGATGTCATTACAGTATACTTTGGCCTGATGAGTGAATAGGCCTCTGATATTGTGATATTTTATTGGGGGGGAAAAAGAAGAAGAAGAAGATTACCACTGTCTGTCCTCGTACCAGCTTTCTTTTCTCCGTCTGAAGGTCTCAATGGCAGACAATGGCACTGAATACATACTATAAATAACTACATTTAACTGGAAAATGCTGCTGTCTTTTAGTGAAATTTGCTGCGAGGTTGCACTTTTCAAATATAGAATGAAAGTGTTTCGACATATCCCTTCTTTACAGGTTTTTTTTTTCTTTCTCGTACCAGAGCAGAAGGTGTTGAGCAGGAAGGAGAGGGAGGTTGTTGTTTTTTTTTTGTTTTTTTTAGCAGAGTTTATAAAGCCACTGTCTCGCAGGTCTTCGTCTCTCACAGAGTCAAATTCACTTTGCATTCAAGGCAACAGATGCAAAATGTGAGGCGACCTCGACTGAAATTTGATCAGTTTGAGAGTGAGCCATCCCGTGTTTCAGACTTATCAGTTTGATAAGCACATATAGCAGCGTGCTGTGCACATGGTCTGATCCCAGGAAAGAAGTGAGACCCTGGTTTCCATGAACAGACTGACCCCCTCCCTTACCTACCTCTGCTGGTGTATTAGTGGGATTAGCTGTTCTGTTTGAGTGGGCTGATTGGATTGACGTGTTCTCTTTACATGATCCTTTCCACACAACAGGGACAAACCTCTGCTCTCAACCTGCACCGAGTGCCAAGTGTTTTTATTTTATAGTAGCATGTTGTGCTCTGCATGTATCTCCAGCCTGCAGTCGTCTTCTCACATGTGAAGCTCAGGTCAACCAATCAAAGTTCGGCTCAGGACAGGCCCCCTTTAGCAGCACTTTACTATCAGCAAAAAGGTGTTTGAGTTTCATGTAGTTTGATCAATATTGACAGGCGATCACCATGGAGATAAATGTGATGTCAGATCAGTGATCTCAGCCCCGGGTCAGTTCGTATCAGTGCTGATGAATTATTTATCCTCCTCCTCCTCGTCCTGCTCCCTGTAAACGCTGATAGTATAAAATAGTTCAGCAAAACACTACAGAGGCTCAAGTGAAGTTTGAAGGTGAAGTGTGATTTCTTTTTTATCACAGAAAAAGCGTGTTCCAGTTTACATAGATTGATGTATTTAACCCTCTATGGTACGCATTATGAAAAAAATGTTTGGAGAGTCTTTTTTTGTCTTGAAATACACCAAATAAACATATTTTTGAAGATTTTGGGGTTTGTTGCCCATAGGCAACATTGTACCATAACGGTGCACAAGTGAAAAAGAAAGTTTGTAAAATTGATTTTAATCATAATCATTTATTTAATAAACACGTGTAAAAGATTCAGTAGCTTCAACAGGGTACAATACATAACATTTTAAATTTAAAAACATTATAAAAGGAAATTTTTTAACTGAATGTTGTCTGAACCAACGACCCATTGAAATGAATGTCTTGAACAGCCTAAGTTTATGAAACTATCTAAAATGAAGGTTTTCTCACCTATGAGCAGGAATATATTTTTTTCCAGATCGAAAAGGGCAGGAAATGACATTTTGAGTGATTTTTTTGTGGCACTAAATGGCAAAGCTGTTTCCTTTGGAAAAGTCTGCAAAATAGTGTTTTAATATGGCCTCCTGGAGATCATGTGACAAATTAAAGCATTGCTATTGGTTCCCTATACTCTTCCCTCTTTTTTAAAGTATCGCATCACTCAAAAACATGCATTGTATAAATTTGACAGGTCAAAAATTGATATATTGCCTGAGAGCAACACCGTACCATAGAGGGTTAACCCATTAGCACCCACGGTGACACCCGTGTAACAAACACTTTAAATCTTCTATAATCTCCCATATTCAGCTTTATGCTTCACATTAACTCATTAAATCCCGAAGCGACATATACTCAACACCCTGGTGTGGTGGTCATGTGACTGTGATAAGAAGGGACTTCTCCAAAATGTGGATGTGCCTGGAAACAGAAATGTGAAAAAGTAGCTAGTCACAATTTTGATATATGTTATGGAGATGCAATATAATGAAATGATGAAAAATAATTTATTGTTAAACAGCACTATTAATGTCACGATTTTTAATGTATGTTTTGGAGGTGCAAAGAAAAAGTCAAATTTGTGTCTCTGTAAGTAGAAAATAGGGTCTAGTTTTTTTTTTATTTTAAAATTAGAAATATCATAAACATAAATACCATAAATGCCCAATGTCACATCACAGATCTTTGACATTTAGGGGTAGAATTTTTTCTTTAAAACGTCATAAATGTGTTCTATGTGGTCCACTTGGTCTGTGGTATATCCCCCACAATTTTCCTTTAAGGATTACTGGGTCTGGGTTCTTATGGGTTAAAATGTTGCCTAGTGTGCATTTAGTTTAGTTTTATTTGTCAAAGTTGTCAGTTTTCTGCCTCTGACATTTCTGCTCCCTCTTGGTGCTCTTGTTGGAGATGACGAGTTGTTTGACAGTCATTGTTCATTGTTAGTGAAAGGTTAGAAAGACGCAACCATGAACCTGAAAGACGAAGGCACAGCTGGAATGTCTGTGGAACTGAATTAAACTAACAATACATGTTTTTTTTTGCCCCTGGGCGTCCTTGCAGGTTAATTGAGGCCACAACTTGTGGCAGAAAGCTCACATGCATGTTGTAAAACCTTTTTTACAATTCAACTAATGCTGTCCGTCACTGTGAGAATGTGTTTATCTGTAATCAGATTAATTGACCCTTCTTTATGGGGATATAGCAGCTCATCAGTATGTAACATAGTATTGTTGTACATCATGTGAAAGCTGGTAACTGGAATATTATCAAAGCTCAATACTCTAAGTGTTTTCCTAGTCAAGTTTTGGTTAGATTTCAGTTCAAATTTTGAAAGTTTAGAGTGTATGAAAAGCAACAAACATTATGATTGAAGTATATGAAGGCCATTCCCATGCTCAATTGTCTAATAATTTCTTGCAGCAATTTTTGTCTTTATGCCATTTGTTACTCAAATTTGGTGTTAAGTTTGACTAGTTTTGAACACTCAAGAATTTATAAAAGTGGTCAAAAATCCCTCAAGGTCTAAAAAAAATGAATGATGAAAGATGAAATGGCTACTTTGGGGGCTAACATCATCACATATGAATATAATTGAGCTCTTCAAATCAACAAGTATCTTTCTCGTGATACTCTATTTATGCAATTTCAAGAAAAAATGTTCCTGTACCAAACTGCATGGAGTTAGCATAAAGTGGGCATGTTGTAAGGGGAGACTCATGTATGGAAGAGGATTAGGGCCAGGTAGGAGAAAAAAAGTTATGAGAGGATGAAAAAAGTCAACTTTTTGAGTTTGGCAACGTAGACTGCAAGCTACAATCTGATTTTCCACTCAATTTTCCACTGTAATAAATTATTCTGTAGTCATTTCATTTTACTTAATATATAAATGTGTCCTTGATTTTGAGGCAGTTGTTTTAGTAACTTTAATATAAAAATGTTTGAGATAGAATCTACTTATTTTGATCACATTAAATATAATCTTTATGTGTATGTAATTCTAAATCAAGAGAATTTTGAATTAATCCAACACAATAGAATTAGTCTGTTTTTAAATGGCAGGCACTTCCTGTTAAGTTGTTATTAACTCAACTTGTAACAAAGTTAGATTTCATTAATATTGCATGCAATCTGTTGCCTCAATTTTATTGAGTAGCTATTGTTTATCTTTTTTTTTTTTTTTACAGTGTACTACCAAGAACTACTCATTTATGTGTCAGGGGATTTTAGTGCTACTACACCCATAATTATTATGGTTATTGCTCATTTCTTGACATTGATGAAAATCAGGATGCAGTTACTGTTTGGATAGACGTTTCTCTGAAAACAATATTCCTCTGTTGACTAATCGACACTGGAACAACCAATCTGTGAATATCTTTCCAACTTCACCGAAAACAAAAAGTTTATTCTTTATTATTATACTTTATTCTTGTCATTTTGACATTTTTCTCAAAATTGTATTTCAACTTTATACTCGTCATTTCAACATTTTTCTCGAACTGCATAATGAAAAAAAAATCCTCATTATTTTTTTCTCCTCCCTGGCCCCAATCCTGTTCCGTACATTCTACATTGCAATTTTGATAAAAATTTGGATTAACTGTGCAGCCCTGCTTACGTAGTAATATCCAAGTAATAATATTGTATATTTTACTGCAGACTATATTTGCATATAAGCTTTTAACAGCTGAGCTTTTCTCTCTTATTTTTTTTTCTTCTACCCAATCCTCTTCAGTACACGTGGGTACCCGTAGGTCACATTTTAATTTTGATATCATGACGTCAAAGATTAAAGAACCCTTTTGAAAATGATTCCAGCTATTCCTTTGGAAAATAAAATAGCCTATCTTTGGAATGTAATTTAGCCCCTTTATGACAAGCTGGCATCACATGGTTGATACAGTTGAAACCAGAAGTTTACATACACTATATAAAAAGACACATATGCTTTTTTTCTGTCTTTTTGGTTTTTGAACCTATCAGAAGCTTCCAAAGACATGACAGCATCATCTGGACTTTCCCAAATTGTTTCAAGGCATAATAATGTTAGTGTATGTAAACTTCTGACTTTGACGAAAGTAATAAAAAATTGTCTAAAAATATCCTTCTCTCATTATTTTGGCATTTAGCAAATAGAAATAATTTTGGTAATCCTAACGGACCTAAAACAGGAAAAGTGATTGTCTGATTTCATGTCAGACAGTGAGAAAAAAAGCATATGTGTCTTTTTATATAGTGTATGTAAACTTCTGGTTTCAACTGTACCAGTGGATGCCCAGTTTCCTCTGATACCAGTATCTTCACTAGCTTTGAAACGGAGGCTGCCACAGCCTCAGAGAGACAGTAACGCTGTGAGGACGTGGGCGTCCCCGTGGAGTTTAATGTGATGTGACTTGAGAGAGGTGTTCTTTATGTGTCAGGTCTTGTTTGTGTGGTCATCTGGTGCAAACAACAACCTTTGTGATTTGGTGTGAACTCTCCTGTGGTCTGGTTGGAGGGCTCTGAATCACCGTTCTGTGTTTTCATGTTTGACTTCATGTAGATTCCCGTCTGCTAACCAAACCTGTGCCACACACACTTTCCTCTTTTGTCTTATCACCTTATAGTATCACACATTATGTTTCACACACTTCCTCCTTACACCTTCTTCTTCTGTCATGAGTAGAGAACATCTGTCATCTCCTTTATAGCTGCGACTCGAAATATGTCACACACTTGTGACTACATTGTTACAGCATTTACCCCCAACAATAAAAAAAGCTTGAGGTGGTAGTTAGAGAATATAAATATTTAAGTGATGCAACAGAACCAGTCCTGGAGCTTCTGCTGGATTGGCCGCCTCGGGAGCTTCAGTTCTGGTTGAGATGACTCCAGGTTCAGCTATGACTCAACAGTTTATATGAAGCACTTGCTGTGATTCACTTTTCCAGGTCATTAACCCACGCCCACACCAGGCAACCCCGGGACTATCGGACGGCTGCAGTTTGTAGTTACAGGACAAGAAGGTAGCAGAAAATACTTTACCGTCATGTTTCTATAATCAGGATGAACACAAACAACGTCAACACACTGAGAAATCATGTGACTCGTCGACACGAAATAAAACACCCACAACATTTATTTTCAATAAACCTTTTTTTAATCTCAACAGCAAGTTAGCTTATGTGTGGTCAACATCAATGAAGGTAAATATAAAACTGGATTTCTATTGATAGATTGATGTTTTTGTTTTTATCAGCAGGAGGTGAAATTATGATACTTGGAAACACGTCCACTAGAATCTTCATGACTTTAGTCTTCAACTAGAGAAATATTGCTATAATACTTTTAAATGGCATACACTGATTGACCAACAAGAAAAAGCACGGTAGAGAAGCTGACAAAGAAGCTCCAAAAACTCCACACGGTGGGTCGTACAGGGAAACTTCTGAGGGACTTTGGTTTTGTACCTTTGTAAAACCTGGCTCTACTTATTTTCGGAAAAAGTAATCATAAGAAAATAAACAATACAAGGGTCAAACCAGAAAGAATGGTGCTATTGAAAAATCTTAATTTAGATTGAAAATACGAAAAAGTAAAAGGCACACTGAACACTTTTTTCACGTTCAACACAAAATTCACTTCGGTGCACCGAAGATTCACTAATTTTTTTTACAAAGAACACTCGTCATAAACTGACGGGTGTTTCACTTTCTTGGATTAATCAGATAAAGTGTTACTGTGTCTGGTCTTTCTTTGAAAGAAATTTGTTTTGTGTCCATTATTGTCGGGGAAGAGAGAGGAGAAAGGTGTTTCCTACAGATTACGGTTTGTTTCATCTGCCAGGAAACAGCAGAGTGACACAAACCTTTTCCCTCCTCCTCCTCCTCCTCCTCCTCCTCCTCCTCTCGCGCTACATCTCTTCTCCCCCTTGTTGTCAAAGTGCTCCAGTAATTAACTTCCACAGATCGTCCTGTAGCCGTTCTAGCCTGACCATTGACAATATGAAAGCAAACAATCATCAAAATATTCACTTAAAGGCAAAAATCCACCCTTTGACGCTCTCACACTGCTGTGTATCGACTATTTTAATGTTGAGAATCGGCTCTGCTTCACTTCTGTCTTGTGCTTTTTTTTTCCAAGGGACATTTCATGACCCACGAACTGGGTGTGAGCTGATTACGCAATTAAAATGTGGGTGTATGACCGCACAGACATATCCAGCGTTTGTAAATTTAAGGGTGGAACTGTTAACGCAGCCACAGGACCTGTTTTGCAACATGTCTTGTGGCTGCAGTGCACCCGTGTCTATTGAGGCCATTGTTGTTGAGTTATTAGTATCTCTGCCCTTTTGACTCGTAAATGTCAGAGCTAATTGGTGACTTACTAAGCTTTTGCTCTCAGATGTAAAGATGGAAACTCATGTTCAATGAGAGAAACATCCGTCATCTCACGTTGATCGATTGTAACCAGAATTTTAAAAGTACGCCACTGAAAGACAACAGAACAGTGTTTTTTCTGTCAACAATTCAATTTATAGACCAAACAACTAATTGACAAATAACTTAAAATAATGTCATCATCAGTTGCAGCCTTCATCAACTTGGAGACAGTGTTAAAAGCATTTTCGGTTGGATTTTTCCTTTAAGTCTTTCACAAGACTGCAACCACAGTTGGTCCACATTTTCTAGCCTTCATTTAAGACCGTTAACTGCAACTATGAAGACTCCTGTTCAAACTGGTCTGATTGTGAACTCTAATGCCGTGTTTCTGCAGCATAGTACGGCACTGCTCTTCTCAAGCCCTCTCTCTTTTGGTTTTCCATTTGCAGAGATTGTGCACAGTACCTGATACTTTTTCTAGGTGGAGTTAAAACGCTGCTACCACTGATCGCTTAGAGAGAATCGTCACTGTTGCATCCTGCAAGATTTTTTAAATAGCCAAGCTACCGTTGATAGTGACAACAATTATTTTTATTCCTTTGACCAAAGGAAAACTAAATAAGAAAGGGAGGAAAAGGTACCAAATCTGGGTTTAGTCGAGTCGAGCAGAGCCGTATCACGCAGTGGAAATGCCGCATAAGATATCCCCTCAATCCAGTCTTCAGACTGAGAGTGTGTATCTGGTTTTGAAAGCTAATCTGACAAACACTTGAACAGTTTAACCCCACGGCCATTGAAGGTCACACAGTCTGACAGACGATGACAGTCCAATAATCTCATCTCAACCCTCCGACGTTCACTGTCCTGTTATTTCAATGAAAAGTAGTTTTTAAAAAAAAAATCATCATCTGTCAAAGAAGATACATGTGTGCGCTTCAAGTAGATTGAACACAGTCTAAGTGCTGCGAAAAGAAAAAACGTCTCTCGTGTTGCTGGTTCGCTGTCAGTCAAAGATCGTGCCGAGTCTACAAGTCAAATCCAGAGTCAGGTGACTGATGCTGGGCAGGTCTTTGTCTCACAGCGGGCCCAGCCTCAGAGAGGAAAACATTCTGTCATTAGATCTAATGCGGGGAATCTGTAAGGGGTCATTATTATTATTATAAACATGATTCATCATTAAAACAACACAGAGGCATGACTGGAGCATGGAGGATGTGAACCAGAATTAATCTAAAAGCTACGACTGTACTCTGAGGGGGAGAGCACAGTTTGTGGTATTCTGAGTGGAGACGTCGATACAGTGTTTGTCTTTTTTCGACAAATAATGCAGAAAATTTTGAACTGTGCATAATTGCACACACAAATGAGAGAGAGGGGGGGAGATTATCTCCTGGTTACATCATCGGCTCAAGTGATGTCACTGCTGACGACTCAGAGGTCCCCGGGAACCAATCAGAGTTGGCTGTACAGGTGAGGCTTCCATTCATAATCCCTCAACATTAAGGATTAATAATATTGCTTCAGTATTGCCACAAAAATAGAATAATATCGACTGTCTAAAACACCGCTACTTCTCAACCAAACACACGTTAATTACATCAGCCCTCATTTATCAGGCGAACGCATGAGCCACAATTCAACTGTTAAATAGACGTGTGGCCAGTTCACCTGCAAAAACATGGTAATTATCCTCATATTATTGAGCATAATGAGTCCTGGCAAGTGTGTGCAATCGGATGGAAAGGTGGAAAAAAAAAAGCAGTTCAGTAGTGTAAGAAATAAATCAGGATCAGTAGTTACAATCTATAAAAACACAAAAGAAAACAAATATTATTTATGTCACATGGCCTACGCGAAAGCCTGCAGCTACAGAATTGTGTTGTATCTATTATTTTCATTCATCAATACTAAAAAATATAGCTTGAAAAGAGTTTAGCGCTGTTGAAAGCACAAGCTCAACAAATGGTGCAATTCTCCTCAACGTGGTGCTTCAATCAGCATTTTTTAGGGTGTTTGTTTAGGAAAATGACAAACTAAAGTTACATGTTTTTTGGAGTATAGTGTTGAAACCTGTGCACACATGAACACGGCCATTGCGTCACTTAGTGTGTGAGAACATTTCTATTAAATGGACAAAAAGCACTTTTAACACTTGAATTTGCGGTTATGTCCATGGTACCGTGATAAATGAGGGCCATTATCTCTTGTTCAGTTGTTTTTTTATCTACTGAAATAAAAAAAAATGCACAAAGTGTATTGAGAACCAGTCTATTGTTGTTGATGGTGTCCTATTTTTAAATACAAAAAAAACACTGCCAGCCATTGTCCTTATGGTTGCCTGACAGTCAGTCCTAAATTAGTTCACTTCCAAACCATTTCTAGGTGAAACGCTGCTCTCTGGCAGCCTCCAGGATGTGCGGCACCCCGCCGGGCTGCACAGCGCAGTCCTCACAACGTCTGTGACGTTAGCAGCCTCCCCAAGTCAGCGCGGCGAGGCCCGCCATGTGCCACATATCGGACCTGTTCCTGCCTCACAGGGCTGATGAGAACAGAAGAGGAGCGGGAGAAAGGGAGGTAGGCTAAGGGAGGATCGTGGTAGAAAGGTTGTCTGAGGTTCATCACAACTAAGAAATGAAGTTCGTATTAGTCGTACAAAAATTAACACTTTTCCTTCCCTGTTGCTACGCTTCCTCCGCTGATATCTCCATTCTCTCTGCTCTTAGTGCTGTGTAGGTTCTCATTGCTTAATACTGCTTTCTGTTACCCCCCCTCAGCCGGCTTTAGTTGACCAGTACGAAGCCATGCTGGGAGTCCACAGTCTCCATCATCTCAGTGTCCAGGAGGGAGCCCTGCAGGTCAGGCAGGCCGAGGCCGTCTGACTGCCCCGGACCGGCCAAAACCCCGGCCATAGCTCCGGCCTCGGCCTCTCCCGGAGCAGGGGGGGGCAACAAGGCGGGGTCCAGTGAGAACTCGTACTCTGGGTGAAGCCCCTCTGCTGAAGGCCCCAGAACGTGCTGCTCACAGCCTGCAGGGTAGCTGAAGCTCAGACCGCCGGCAGAGGCTTCGTGAGGCATGGGGTGGTGCAGCTGGTGGTGGAGGTGAGTCCCGGGGGGCAGGTGTTGGGTGTAGTGGTGGTGGCTCATGTAGGGGTCATAAAGCAGGCCCTCGCCCGGTTCCATCAAGGGGCTCAGGCTGTGAGGGTGGCTGAAGGGGGGCGAGGCCTGAGGGCTGCCCTGCTGCTGGGGCTGGTGGCCGGCTGACATGGGGGGGCCCTGAGGGGAACTTTGAGACGCCGCCAGGTCCAGAGCAGGGCCGCCTGGCGGGTAAGACCCTTCAGCTATCTGCATCTGGTTGAAGTAGGTCTGCAGCCCCATGCCCTGGGACTGCTGCAGGTACATCCTCTTCTGGTTCAGTCTGTGAGGAACGCAGTAGATCCCACTTAGATCAAGACAAAACTTTGAATGAACACAAGGACGAACAAAAAGCTTGCTGAGTTCAAATATATAGTTTTTCCTGCATGTTTTGTTGATGTGTGGTTAGCTAAAGACAACCTGGTCTCACAGAAATCCGTGAAATAGCCACAGATTTCGCTTAACTCAAAATCCGTGGAATAGCCACGGAATCGCTCAAATTTCCGTGAAACTGACATGGATTTCGCTACAATGCAAGTTAATGACAGTCATATCCCGTGGCTATTCCATGGATATTTTTTCCTATTGGTTTGTTCCAAGTCACGTGACTTTCAAGGTCCCAGCGGTCAGAACAAAAAACATGGCCGACAGTTCTCTCATTTTTAGTGAAAAATCAATATTTTGACTTAGTTTCTGCATAAAAATGGATTTGGATCACATTTGTAGCGAGAAATATATGTTTTATTTTCTAAATATTCACTCAGTGAATGTACATAATCACTTTGTATGTTGGAATAGCCACGGGATATGACTTGCAATTAACTTGCATTGTAGCGAAATCCGTGTCAGTTTCACGGAAATTTGAGCGAATCCGTGGCTATTTCACGGATTTTTGTGAGATCATGTTGCTAAAGATCATGCAGTCTGACAGATGGGGTTACCAATATTGATACTAATGCTGGTTATTAACGGCAATAGTTATGGAAACTCTCACTGATACTATTCTCCATAATTTAGTCAACAAATAAAATGAAAAGGTTGGAAAAGAATCAGCTTCCTCATCATTAGGGGATGATTTGGAATTTGAATTTTCTTAAGATTAATTAATGTTACATAAATATTGACAGATGTTTGGTGAAAAGCGTGGATGAGATTGATTCATAAATGAGAAATAAGTTTTAAATCAACATATTTCTTTCATAAGTCTGAGAATATCACTACCAACCCCAGTTAGAGTTAAATAAAAACAAAATAACCTCCCTTCTAAGAAAAAAAAAAAAAAATCAGCAAACATGAACAAAATGTTGTGACTGGTAGGAAAATCAATTGAACCTTCTCCACTAATTGCATTTTTTGGTGTAGCTCCAGTAGAGGCTCATCTAACTGGATGCAATATGAATATAGTGTCATTTATTTGCATGCTTGCCAGAAGATTCTGTGATTCTCCCTCCAACATATTGACAATGGATTAGAGAGGTTATGTATCAAATTCATTTAGAAAATTTTCAATTCACCATCAGGGGGTCCCATCAGGGGGTTTATGTATCTCACCTTTTTCCTTATTGTAAACCTGTTACATGTTTATAAGAAAGTATTAAGAGATATCTGTGTGGTAATGTCTGGCTGTATGTAAATCCATTTGTGGTCCAGGGGTGTGGGTACTGTTTATTTTTTGTTTAATGTTATGTTTGCTTTTTCTGTTACTGAAATCTAAAGTAAAAAGACCCTGATCAAAAAACATGGTGACTTATGTGAAACAAAATGTTCTTCTAGTATGATTATAAGGCGAGGTAATGGTAGCTCTGACACCTAGTTTTATTCCTGGTTTTTTTTTTTGTCAGTTGAGTACATTTAATAACCAAGTCTACTTTGGGTTTATTTGCATTTAATGCTTTTTTTTTGTTATTGGTCTAAATAAAACCAGTGCAAGTTCAACAAAACTAATTGGAAGCAAGATAAAAGCTATGAAAAATGTCATAAAATGGAAAAAAAAATAAAAATGTGTGGAGTGGACATGTACAGTGTGATTTACCTGTGTTCCTGCAGCTGTTGCTCTAAAGTTCGAGTGTCCTTACAGAAAAGTTGGCAGCTAGCGGGACTGTTAGCCAAGACGTTGGCCTTTGGGGTAAAAGAGAGATTGGGACTGATGACTGTGTTCAGGATAGTTAACTCTTTAGATTCATTTTCAAAACGATTTCGCTTAACGTTTATGCAGAGAAGACATTTGACAGGTCTGTATCAGGTATAAAATGATACATAAATAAATAATGAGAGAGTGTTGTAGGTGTTTGACGGTACCTGTAGTCTATGGGTGAGGTATTGTGTCTCTAAACTCTGTCTGCGGGACAGGAGAGGCGGCTGCGGCCCACCTTGGTATAAAGCTAGACCCTCATGCTGCTTGGACGCCTCACCCTTCAATTAGAAACATAAAGCATTAGAACAAAGGTGTTTGGGTTCACATTCACGCAAGCATGTTGACACGCGTCTCCGAGGTCCCCTCTCCTGACGGCTAATAAAGCCGTGTCAGGGTCTGGGTGCTCCATCGTGCCGTCTAACTGGATTATCCATGCTGTCTCCTGCCCAAATGCCTGTGTGGTGACTGATCAGCCAGATGCCTTTCTCTAAATGGCATGTACCACAGGGATTACACAGTAGTTAAATGAAATGAAAGCAAATTAAAAGGATGATGGGGCCCGAGCATCATAACCAACAAAGAGCTGCGTTATTGCATTATGAGAGATGGGCAAAAGGAAAACATCTAGATCTTGTCTGCTTCTACGATTAATTTGTTCTTTTTTTACAGGAAAGCCTTCAAATCTATCCCCAAACAGTTCCCCTTGCAGCTTGTCTATGTGTGAGTATCATTTTGTGTATACTTGTCTTTGTGTGATTGGGAGTTTGGGCCTATTGAGTGCCAGTCACTACTATGGGTTAGTCTGACTGACTCCAACAATGGCTGCATTCACTTTGGCCTAGGCTCCAGGCTCCGGGCCCCAGGGGGACGGGAGACAGTAAACAAGCCACAGTTGGCTGCCTCTCCTGGGGTTACACAACAGCTTGGGTGCCTGTTTTTTTTTTTAATTCAGGGTAACATGGGGTGAGTCTAGTAGAGAGGCTGAGGCTGAGAATGAGTTTGGGAAGAGAACGATTTTGAATGGATGTGTGTTTGTGTGATTATGCAGCGGGACTGACCTCCAGGAGGTTGTGCAAGTGGTGCTGTGGTCCCAGGGGGCCCATGGCGGCCCCGTCCCCTGAGCCCATCTGCTCCACCAGCATCTGGGCTTTGTTCAGCTCCAGGATGCCTTTGGTCCTCGCCAAGTTCTGGAGGTGCTGCCGGAACGCCACCAGACCTGAAAGCATTAAAAAAAAAATACCCCACAATTCAAAGTCAGTATTGATTCCTGCAGGTGATCAATAGAACAACTTTTAATTTCATAACAGGATGTAGGGGGCATATCCTCTCTGACGTTAGCAAGCTGGCTGAGTGGTTAGCACTTTTCATCGCCCCTGCTGAAAATATGGCTGTATGTACGTCATGAGCTGTGTGTGTGAGTGTGTGTTTGTGACAGTGTCTGTGTGTGTGTGTGCACAACAGCAAGTAGCACAGATAAGACCCATCCAGTGGTGACGAGCCGTGGCTGTGAACGATAGGACCTGACTCACCGTGATGGTGGGAGTTATTTAAAACCAGAGTCAGCAGTCTGACGCAAAAAGAATCCACTGCATCAACACTCTCCAAAGCGGATTACGGAAAAATAAATAAATAAATAACCGCAAATACCAACTGGGAGCGCACATCGCAGGCTGTCAATGTAGGAAAGTAACATTTTAAGCTATAATTATAGTTTCTACTTGCCTAAAGCACAGGTGATTTACAACCAGCAGGCAGAGAATAATTCATCAAAGAAAAGGAACATTCCCCTTTATATTTTGGCTGTTTTTTCCCCTTTGATGTGTAGTGGAGATAGATTCTGCCTGCCACAGATTGAAACTTTTAAAAAAAGAGAAACAAAAGCAAGCCAGAGAATGAGCTTGTACAGAGGGAGAAGTGGAGTGAGTGAAAAAGAGAAGGATAGAGAGACACAGAGAAGGGGGAAGAGAGTGAGATATGTGGGCTGAAACCTTCAAAAATATCCGTCTGTGATTCATAACATGAATCATCACCGTCGAAATTGTCAGAGAGACTGGAGAGGATGAGAGAAGGGAAGAGAGAGGAGGAAGAGAGTGTGTGAAAGAGAGGAGGGGGAGCAAATCAGAGAGAAGCTGTGAGGTACTTTATCCGGACGGCAGTATATATATATATATAATATATATATATATGCATGCATGTGTGTGTAAGGGTGTGAGGGAGCAGCTGCAGCAGGGTGTTGCGTCTGTGTCATGAGAATCAATACGCCTCCTCCTGACGGGCGCTCCGTGGATCCCAGAGCCTCAGACATATGCACATTGACACTTTATACATCAAACTCTCTGCACCTCGTAGCGACGTGGCTCTAAGGAGACGTGTCATCTAATTGACACTTATATACGAGAGGTCGGTGCTTTCAAAGCGTTTCTCTAAACCTGTCTCGTTCGCTTCCACTTCAGACAGCGATTCTCTGTGTGTCATAGAATATCTTTTAGCAATCTCTCAAGAGCATGTCTGAACTTGATGCATTCAGTTGTGTAAATTGCGCAATAGGGACGGTAAGAGATAAATGTCTTAATATGTCCACTGAGTACCACACTTATTTAGCAGCAGTTTCGCTGAAGGCAGACTCATGATGGACAGTTTTTTTTTTTTTTTTTAAGATTATTTTTTTGGCATTTTTACATGCTTTATTGAAAGTGAGAGACAGATAGAAAGGGGGTGACAGAGGGGAGGACATGCGGTAAAGGGAGCTCAGGCCGGATTCGAACCCGGCTCCACCGCAGCAAGGACTGTAGCCTCTATACATGGGGCGCCTGTGTAAACCACTACGCTACGGACCACCCATGATGGACAGTTTTAACGGGAAAAAAAAAGTATGAAAATAAGAGATATTGCCATTTTTATTTCACAGGTTCTTCTTTGTCAAAACCTGCCACCTACATTTCCCACAATCAACCAAACCACCAACAGTTTATTTGGAGATTCTGGTGTGTTATGCTATTGGAGGCTAATGTAGCTTTTGGCCAATATCAAGCCAGAAATGAGGAGCAAGCTACTGAGGTCTGGTGAGCTCACTTCTTTCATTTTTAAAAAAAATATTCAAATCAGCCGCATGCGGTGGGGCACCAACGTGCATTTTGGCATGTCGAGCAGCCTTTGTGGCTCTACATCATGTTTTCTCCATTTAGAGGCATCCTGGAGTGCACTTCATCATGTATTCTCCATGTAAGGCCACCCTAGAGGGCACTTCATCATGTTTTGTCTACAATAGGAGCTTCAAGGAAGGCACTTTTGCTGCATTTTCTTCAAACATTGGGCACCAAGCGGGGCGGTCCCCGCTGCCTCCCTTCTGAGTCAAGTGACATCACTTGAGGTAATTAAGGCTTTATTGAGCTTTTTTCCCCCACATAGGCAGTTTGTTGACCCAATAAGGTGAATTTGTCTACTGCAGATAGTTGGCGAGGAACTTTATCATCTTTCCGTTGTTCCTTGTCAATTTGAACGCAGCATAGCAGCAGTGAAACTTTCTACTCAGCTGACAGAATGGCCTTGTGCATATTCAGGTCGACCTTAAGACTGAGCACCAGGGTTATAGTCTAGACGGAATGGTCCAAAAAGTGAAAGTGAGGAGCATTTATGGGTACAAGTCAGGAACCGGCCTACTTTGATTATTTCAAGGGTGCTGCATCCAGAAAATGGTTCCCAAGCGAAATTTTGAGTTTTTGACCTTCTCATTTGCATATCAAAATGGCGGCCAAATTGCCCATCTTGCTCAGTCGTTGGACCATTTTCCCCAAGTTTTTTTGTAAGTAGGCAATCAAAGATGAGGAAATTAAGTTTCTGGATCTATAGTCTAGGGTCAGAGCAAGGATATAGTGGAGGCTCAGTGTCTTTTTTATGTATGAATATATATATATGCAAAATACCAACTTTTAAGGTGAAATTAAGCATTATTTGTGTCATTTTTTAAGGCTGACATAAATATTCAATCAATCACTTTTAAATGTTCCAGTTGGTATTTTGCATATATATATATATATATATATATATACACATATACATAAAAAAGACACTGAGCCTCCACTATATCCTTGCTCTGACCCTAGACTATAGATCCAGAAACTTAATTTCCTCATCTTGATTGCCTACTTACAAAAAACTAAGGGGAAATGGTCCAATGACTGAGCAAGATGGGCAATTTGGTGACCATTTGATATACAAATTAGAAGGTCAAAACCTCAAAATTTTGCTTGGGAACCATTTTTCTGGGACTCAGCACCCTTGAGATATGTAAGGTACCTGACTTGTACCCATAAATGCTCCTCACTTCTTATAGAAGGCCTTTTTTCTGAAATCCATCTAGACTATTAAGCGAGGAAGACACTTCACCTATTATAAAGTCAATGTGGTCTGAGTGCTTATAGAGAAGTGATTTGAAAGCTGAATGAATGCATGTGGCGGAAAAAAAGAAATTACAAACTAACAGCGGCGGTTCTGACCTTGGGTGAGGGAGGTGTCGGAGGCACGGCGTCCTTCTCTGAAGCTGATGGGGGATCGGTTGTGCGTCTCCCTGTGCTGGGAGGTGAGGACGGCCATCGCTGGGTTGGCGGGCCGAGCGCTCAGGAAAGGTGTCGGGGTGACGCCGGGGGCGGAGCTGTTGCCTGGGACCACTTCACTGAGAGAAGGGGAGTCTTCCAGCAGGCCCAGGTCGCTGTGCATGGAGCCCATGTCGTAGCCCATGTCTGAATCCACGCTGCCCATGGAGGGATTGTGGCCCAGAGTGAATAATTTACCTGGGGGACAAACGTGTTTATACGAAACAGCTTTGTTTGCGACAGGCTCTAATGTTGTGTGATAGATCATACCAGCGGTGGAAAGTAACTACATTTACTCAAGTACTGTAAAAGAGAGTAGCTAATGAATTGCTTATAATATGTTTTTAAAATTTCCAAATGAAATATTTGAATAATTGTAATATGATAAATTTATACCCTAAACAGACAATGTATCCTGGGAGATACAAACTGTAAAATGAAAAATAAAGGTCATATTTTGAAATTTTTTTTTACATGTGCTTGACCATTTAAGGGTGAAGTACAATTTTGAGGTACTTGTACTTTACTTGAGTATTTCCATTTAATGTAACTTTATACTTTTACTCCACTACATTTTGAGGCAAATATTGGACATTTTACTCCGCTACATTTAGCTGCCAGCTTTAGTTACTTTTCAGTCAAGATTTAACATAAAAAACATAATTAATTTAAAGTGGTTAGACATTTTTTAAGATTAAACCTCATAACAGTATATTAAGTACTTTTACTGAGCTCTGTTTTGAGAAAATTAAAACGCTACTTCGATATATGCACCAATAATAATCCTATAATAAATTTAGAATATATAAGACAATCAGAGTGGGTCCATTCTGCATAATGAGTACTTTTACTTTTGATACTTTAAGTGCATTTTGATGCTGATACTTTTGTGCTTTTACTTCAGTAAGTTTTGAATGCAGGACTTTTACGTGTAGTGGAGTAATTTCACAGTGTTGTATTAGTAATAAAAATAATAATAATAATAATAATACATTTAATTTATAGGCGCCTTTCATGTCACCCAAGGTCACCTTACAAAGTCTAAAATCTTAAACATCTTTAAAAACGAGACAACATGGTAAAAACAAGACAATGTGATAAAAGCAAGTGAAGTAGTGTCCAGTTATAGAGTGAATGCCAGTTTGAGTACTTGTACTTAAGTAAGGGATGTGAATACTTCTTCCACCACTGCATCATACCTTGGTTCGAAGGCCCCGGCTGATTGGTCATCTCAGAGAGGGTGTGTCGCCGCTGGCCAAACCGAGCGATTTGATAGGCCGAGAGCAGGTGGGGCGGATCGTCCTCTGTGTCAGGCTCCTCGGTCTCGATGCCCTCATCGATCGACGTCTCCATCATGTTGCTAGGCGACGAGGTGGAGGACTTGCGGAGGACAGTGGAGGGAGGGAGGGGGTCCAGCAGGCAGCCGTTCACCTAGACGAGGAGGGGACAGGAAGAGGCAATGAGAGGATTCAAAACTGACTGAAAACAGCTCCACACTACAGGAAGCAGGACACACTGTTGGTCAAATCAGGCATCAGGCTGCACACACACGCAATCAAACATGCACAAAAGCGCCACCATACTGAGAACGAGGGCTCCATTAGTTCCTCTCCTCCCTCTGTTTTCCCTCCACTCAGCACAGTTGGTCTCAAACTAGGAGTGTGTGTTTGTTACAGCATGCAGGCCTGTGTGTGTGTTGGCGTAGAGGTGGAGGGTGGGGATGAAAGAATGCAGGGCCAGGAAGTGAGCTTTGACTGAAAGGACTGTGTGACTGACACACACAGACATAAATTCACACACAGACACACACACACACACACACACACACACACACACACACACACAGAGACAAAGATCATCTGCATGAGTGGCCGCAGTAACCGGAAAGCCTGGTGTTGGTCTAGAAAGAGCAACTTTGCCCAATTCCCCATCTGCTTTCTGTAGTGTGCTGGGATTGGAATGCTGTTACTCAACCGACACACACTCTCTCTCACACTCACTCACACACACACACACACACACACACACATTGAGGACAAGAGGGGAAAACCACATTGAGAAACAGGCGATGGAAGAGGTGGGGGTCATAAGGAGAGAGTGAAGTTAAAGGATGAAAAAGAGGAGAAAGAGAAGAAGCTGAATGGAGAAGAAATGGAACACAAGTAGGAGAAGTGAAAAGAAAAGAAAGGCAAAAACAAAAAAAGGAAAGAGCTGATGGGTACGAGGTCATGGCGGCGAGATCGCTGGAGCAGCACAGCAGCTTCCTGTCCATGTGTGTTCACTCAGCTTCGCATTAGGTCACATCATCATCACAGGACCGCTTACATAACCAGGCTCCATTCACGCAGATAACGCACACTCAGTCTCTGTTCTGCTTAACACACACACACACACACACACGCGCGCAAACACACACACACACACACAAGATCTTGAAGAATGAAACAGTGCGTCTGTGGTTCTGTGTGTTTGTAGCCCAGCAGGTGTGTGAGGCTGTCAACTTGGACCGCTGGTGTCTGTGTTCTGTAATAGTCAGTCAGCTCAACAACAGGCCTGGAGGAAAAGGTCGCTGGTTGGCACAGATAAAAAGAGAAGGGGTGAGAGCATTTTGTGTGTGTGTGTGTGTGTGTAAGCCTGGCAGGACAGGCAGCTGTCCTGTCTGATGTGGGTGCTGGCTGAGTCCTTACATAAGAGAACAAGTCAGCTGCGCTCTGGCAGGTTGACGGAGCAAGCCAGCGCTTGAAACCTCAAAGGAGTCTGGCGTACACACACACTCACACACACAATCGTGCAGAGACATTTATGATTCACAGAGAGTGGGTATGCTTATCAAAGCGAATCAGTGTCAAGCTTATCGGGATGATGTTTCAGGACATAGTTGTGCGAGCTGATAATGACCGTAATAAATACAAGTTCCGTAACTGAAAAAGCCGAATGTGAGGACGAACACAAACAGAAAGACACCCTGAAGCCTCCAGCTGTTTTCACTGGTATTGGACCTACTTTGGGTGTGTTGACGTCTTCCACCATGAAATTCTGCTCCGGGGGACATGCAGTCTGGGGGAAGGTGAAAGCATCGGAGGAGGCTTGAGGCAGAGCAGGAGAGCGCAGCAGACGAACGCCCTGCGGGTGCAAACCCACCTGGGCTGAACCACTGGTCGACTGCAGAGACGGAGAAAACAGACACTTTGACGTTACATCAAAAAAAACCTTCAATTCACAGCCAACACTTAACAGCAACCTTGATCATAATGCAATTGTGACTTCGTTATCCTAGAGGGACAAAAGAACCAGACCCTAGATGGTGGATATGAAAGAGAAATTGCAAAGTGTTGCTAAGAAGAGACGGCGGGCGAAGAAAAGAAAATAATGAATAATGTAAAGACTGAGCTGAAAAAAGCAGGTGAAGAAGGAAACTGGCTGGACAGATAAATGAATAGATCCTGTCTGTGCATTTGTTTGTTCATGGGTGCAGGTGTGAATAATGGAGCTTTGATCAGGGAGTGGGATGCTAATCTCTGTACACATTATTCAGAACCCCCTGGTCGCCGTGGCGCCCCGTAGCTACCTTGACGACTGTCTGTTCGGCGATGGTGCTGGGCCGCCGCTGCCGCGCGTCGAGCCGCTGTTCCACGGGGAAGCTGCAGCGATGGGCCTTGAGCCGCTCAACCAGTAGGTAGTAGATAGCAGCAAAGTGGTTGTAGCTTTTGTTCTGCAGAGACTGGAGGATGACAGACAACATAAATGGCGGTGTCTGTAAGTGAAGTTATTACTGAAGCACACCTCCCATTTTGGATTAGTTAACAGTGGCAGCTCTTAGGATACGCTGACATAATTCTTTAAGGCTTCTCCCTGTGTGAAATTATGTTCAGCTAAAGAGCTGAGTACAGATAAGAAATACAATTAATGCACAGAATGTATTGTAAGAAAAGAGCACGTAGAATATACATCAAATGAATTACAGCCTCTCCATTACACTGATACAGAATTATCATTAATGACTGAGTTCGATATATTTTCCTTTTATTTTACAATTAGGGCCAAATCATTCATCAGTGTGGTATTTTAGTTATAAATGAACCATTCAGCTACCAGCGTGTATTATTACATTCCCTTTTGTTATATAACTGTACACACCTGTGTGCAAATATAGAGTGAGTATAGTTTTTTTATTACCTTACCATACAAAAGACAATATACAGTGTATGCTAGACTTGCACCAGCCATTATTGTTGAATGTTTTATGGTCCTAAATTCTACTTTAGTCTCTATTTAAGATTTTGATTACATATGTTTTTATAATTCCATTTTCTTATCTACCTCTGAGTATCGTCATGTTGTTTGCCTTGTGATTCATGTGTGATAGCTGTAACACTGCAATTTCCCACTGGGACTTTTAAAATACATACATATTATCAGGAGATGAGAAAAATACAACAAATAGATAGAAAAATATACACAAAAGCATTGCACATAATTATTAGTGATTTCAGCTTCCTTCAACATAGAAAAACAGAAACCAATCGACCTTTAACACAATATACAAACACAATATACAAAAAAAGATGCCAGAAATAATCTAATATACAAAAATGTAATTGGGAAGTGCATTTGTTATATGTACTGGAAAAACCAAACACAAGTGTCAACACTTTGATGTTACTATAAGCATGTGAATTTGCCATTAATATGCCTTTTGTCAAATATTTTGTCATTGTAGCATGTTTTAAGTTTTATTTGAGTATCTGTGCATCCCTGTTTCTTACTGAGAAATGGTTGTACATAGAGTGAAATATGCAACACAACAATGAAACATCACTCAATGAACCATGCTCCACCAATGAGCAGACGACCATTAAGCAAGGCAGGGAACTGCCTGGAGCAACCATTAACCAGGGCCCTTAATGGTGGTTCAGATCTGTTTAAAATGATGCTCCTATTCAACCTTTTATTCATACTTTACAATAATGAACAAAAAATGCCCTGAAAGTACTTTCCCCAATGTTTAAGGATTGTTATAGCTGCCGCTTTAACATTGAACCAGCATTTTTAAGATGCAGCAGGCTAATCAGATGTTTTGTGTGTAAAATCTTAAAGTATCTTTAGTAAAAAAGTAAAAGTGGAAAAATAGATACACTCAAGTAAAGTACAAGAACGTCAAACATATCTATGGACACATTGCCAGCTTCTATGGTGGACGTGTTGTAGTTTTTGCATTCTCTTTGTTGTCAGTGCTTACTCTTGTCTTCCTTGCCGCTTGACCGTTTTTTTATTTATTTATTTATTTTTTACATTTTTTTATTATTTTTATTTATTCATTTATTATTTTATTTTTTTATTTATTTATTTAAATTAATTTTATATCATTCATATTTTCATTATTTAATTTTATTTATCTATTTATTTATTATTTTCTCTCTCGCTTTTCAGTTTGTGGGTGGGTTGGGGAAGGGGTTTGGAGTTGTGTGTTTGTGTTTTCATGTACAGTACAGGCCAAAAGTTTGGACACAACATCTCATTCAATTTTCTTCCTTTATTTTCATGACTATCATTGTAAATTCATCAAAACTATTAATGAACACATGTGGAATTATGTACTTAACAAAAAAAGTGTGAAATAACTGAAAACATGTCTTATATTCTAGTAAGCAAAGGGTGGTTACTTTGAGGAATCTAAAATTCAAGACATGTTTTCAGTTATTTCACACTTTTTTTGTTAAGTACATAATTCCATATGTGTTCATTCATAGTTTTGATGCCTTCAGTGAGAATCTACAATGTAAATAGTCATGAAAATAAAGAAAACGCATTGAATGAGAAGGTGTGTCCAAACTTTTGGCCTGTACTGTATAAAAAAAAAAGAACGTCAAACCTGTACTTCAAACAGTACTCAAGTAAATGTGCTTTGTATTTCTATGTGTCTTATGTCTGGTTGTATGTTCAGTTGCACTGCTGGGCCTCATTCTGCTTGGATGCACAAAATAAAACCGTTATCTCCGTCACAGTCTGAAGCTCTGACCTTTAAACCTCACCCCTTCATGCCCATAATGAATAAATAACGGCAGCTTGGTCCTCACCTCTACAGTCTTGTGCTGGTCGATGCCAAGGCTGTGCATGAGGCGAAGAACCTGTTCGCTGTACTCTCCCACACCGGCCTCGCCCTCAGCAGACAGAGGCTGTTGGTAGAGAACAGGCCGCTGTACAGGAGCGTACAGAGCCATCCACTTGTGCTCCTTGATCTGGGCCACAGACAGACGCTTCGATGGGTCCAGGACCAGCATCCTGCGGATCAGGTGCTCACAGTCTGCGAGAGAGAGAGAGAGAGGGGAGGACAATCATAGGAGGATGTTACAAGGTTTTTCATGTTCTAGGATAAAAAGGGAGATGTTGTTTATGTTCGATAACGCCGAGCGCTTCTTGTATAAGCTATGATGAAGCAAATTAATCCACAAAGCGTCATGTCCTTGTCAGAGTAGCCCAGATGAAGTGAGGCAGAAGAAACACTTAGGAGCTTAAAAATCTGCTTTCCTCTGCCGTCACTTCTTAGCAGCATGTCTACAGTCTTTTCCACTTTCCTCGCCTCCTAATGAGAGCTCCTCACCTCTAGTTAGTGGCTAGATGAGTTTGACGTCAAACACAGCTGGGTTCTTAACAGGATTACAGTTCCCCTGGCTGTGCTGCTTTGGCCTGCCTGCACCCCTACTGCCTGCACTGCATTCCTGCCCACCACACAGCATCTTTATCCATATACCCCGCTGCTCCAGTCTTAAAGCAAAACAGGTGTGTTCTCAACAAACAAGCCCTGCGGTTGGTCATCATTTTCTTGATCTTCAATACTTTCTTTATTGGAATATGTTTTTTTTTAATAAATTAGCTGAGTTCATTCTGATTTCAATGCAACTTAGGTATTTCAATAATCTCAAAGCAAAACATGATTCATGTGTCTTGCTTATGTAGCTAATGTTGTCTTTCAGATGTACATTGTTAAATCCAAATCTGAAGTTTGGACACTTTAGAGGCAGCCCAAATAAGCTTCAGATATAAATAACACTTGAGAGATCAGTCATTTAGTGTTAACGTTATTAAATATAGTGTTAGAATAATTGTCTATACCAAGGGGCCTAAAAAGAGAAGCCAATATTGAAGTGCCTTAGACTTGTATGCTTTCTATTGGCCAGCAGGGGGCGACTCCACTATTTGCAAAAAGGAGTCTGATTGGATGCAAGTATATGGGAAATTACCCTATGTTTGATTTTAGCCCGTTTCTTACTAGTAAGACATAAACTAATGGGAATTTCAGAACGCACTTTGCTAACCATTGCTTGCTATCTACAACTACGGTAGGCTCTTAACTTAGTGTTTGCTATGCTAACGGTACCAGCTACACACTCTTTTCCAAATATGTCAATACTAGCTCCAAAAAAACAAGCTGGCAGGGCCAAAATGCCAAACTCAAGGCTACAAAACAGAAGCCAGTGAAGCCATTGTGATGTCATCCATTGGTTTGTGGACTGCGTATATACACTCTATGCTCTACACACACAAGCAACCCTCTGCAGGTCACCTTCTTCCCTGATCCTCCCACTCAGTTATCTTGCTTTGTGTCCCAGAGTTAAGTGAGAACAGCTGAAAAGCCAATGGACACAGCTGACAACAGTGACTTCACATTCTTCCCAGTTGCCCTGCTGATCTACTAAACGTCTACTTACATCACATTTTTCCCCCCTGCCTGGCGGTTCAGCCAATCAATTTTTTCCTCCATTATGTACATCAGTAGTTCTCAACCTTTCTGAGTCGCGACCCCCAATTTAACATGCATGTTGTCTGCGACCCCCGCTCACTGAACACAATCTCACACGCACAGTTCAGATCACCCAATAAAGAAACAAAATGACCTAAAATAGGAAACAAAATGACCCAAAAAAGAAACAAAATGACCTAAAAAAGGAAACAAAATGACCAAAAAGACACAAAATGACTAAAAAAAGGAACAAAATGACAAAAAAAAAGACACAAAATGACTAAAAAAAAGACACAAAATGACTAAAAAAAAGACACAAAATAACCAAGAAAGTCACAAATTGACCACAAAATGATAAAAAAAGACACACAAAAAAGACACAAAATGACCATAAAAGACACAAAATGACAAAAAGACATTAAGTGACCAAAAAGACTAAAACACATTAACACATGGACACTTTAACACAATGGAGACAGAGCTGACTTCCAAAATGATTTGCCGACCCCCAGAAATCATCTCGCGACCGCAATTGGGGTCCAGACCCCAAGGTTGAGAACCACTGATGTACATAACCAGTGTGCCTTCCATTGCACTTTTACCCCACGCTGCAAGATCTTAGCAGCTTGGGCAGCTGCTAAGTTACAAGAAGCTTCGAATACAATACACTGCAATTTGTCTGACCCAGAAGTTTCTCAGGCTCTGCTCGTTGCTACAGACGTGTTTATAGCAACAGTTGAAGCCGAGCACATTTTTTGAAATGACTAACCACCAGGGAAGGTTGGACTATGTAAAAGGGTCGGCAATGCATAACCGTCTAGCCGTCGGACTGATTGACACACTGTTCTTGGCCAGTACATTACACCACCATGACTTAACCACAGAACCATCCCAGTTAACACTTCCAATGTCCCAGTGGTGTCGAGTTGCAGCAAGTCCCCCAGTGAAGAGAACAGCACTCTGCTGCAAGACGTTGGAGGGCAGAGAGTAGGTAACATGGCTTACTCTGTCTTATCTATTTTATATAACAGACTATAACCAATGTGTGTGAACATGAGCATAACTTCACTTACAGATGCTAAGTGAATTAAATGAAACACAAATTGCAGTTCAAAGCTTTTAACCATTTCAAAGACTTCATGTGAATGTCAAAAACAACACTGTTTTGTTTCAGTGTGGTCCGTGATTTGCCAGTTGTACTTCTGAAGCGCAGGACGGAAGAAACAAAATGCCACAAGCAGGAACACAAGCAGCTGAGCTTCACAAGGCAAGTGTGTATTTTTATTTTCAAACGGGAGTCAATTAGAGCTGAATAACTTAGCAGATAAATCAATTTGTTAATAACCGAGAGCTGTTTAGCAAATCAATGTCTTTTTTTCCCCTCTACTTTAATTTTTAAGCGATGATTTCAACATTTAAAGGACACGTATAACCCACAGAAGCATGTAAACAGACAAAGAAACCTAAAAACAAAATAATACAGAATATAAAATGAAATGCTTTCTCTTTGTGAGTTTAGTTGTCAATCTATTTTCTCAGTTTCATCAATTAAATCAGTCGTCCTTTCCATCGTCTTCGTCACCGTTTTGGTTCCTGAATAACGTCAATTTCTCCAACTTTTCTTCCATCAGCGCTTATTCCAATCTCAAACGATGTGTCAGTTTTTCCATAAAGCAGATTTCCTCTACCATCTCTGTCCATTCTTCTTGGGTAGAGGGATCCACTTTACAACATTTCTTCATTCTTGTGCTTTACTTGCTACCGACCAAGTCATATAGTGTTTTTATAAAGAGAACAATTCCAATGATGTGCTGCTTTTTTCAGTTTTATATAACTGTTCATATCTCAGGAATGGTCTGACAAAAAAAATACATTTGAGGAAATCACATTGGATGCTGGGAACTTGTGATGGGGATTTTTTTTTTACTTCTTCATTTTGCAGAACAAATGCTCCTGGAAATCACAGCTCTAGGCTATTCTGTTGGACTGTCTGCCAGTTATGTGCAAAATGCAACAGCAGGGGAGACATAAGAAAACATCTACTGTTGTTATTAATTGAGTAAGTTGGGAGTAGACCACAATGTTCACAGTGATGAGACGTTCTGGTGAGAGTTTATTGTGCGGTGCTAGGCTGTGCTGTGCACCACGCCGCTGGCCGCTGAGAGAAACAAGAGGAGATGAGATGGACTGTTTCTGGATGAAGCAATCAGCACACTCTGTTCTCCTTGTTCAGGGAACAGGGGCTGGCCTGGGGGTGGGGAGGCGGGTTTGAGTGTCAGTCTGGCCACGGAGCTGACATTACACTCCTACATTCCCCTTACGTCTTAATTGTTTCAAGGTCCTGAACAAATCTGGTGGACTCTCTCACCACACCCCCTGTGGAGTAAGTGCTACAGACTTACAGATGGGACGTAGGGAAACAAGGCAAGAGAAACAGACATGGCCACAGACGGACAGGAAGATGTCTCACAGATCGAGAGCGTGAGTCAGACAGGCGTGCGAACGGACAGACAGGCCGAGTCTTCTCAGAGAGACAGACAGGCGAGCTGCTGGAAGGCTCCGCTGGCTCTTCCCCAGGTTACATAAACAGCTCCAGCTCTGGAATTAATCTGCTGCCAGCTAGCTAGCACAGCCGCTAACAGCAGGGCTGCTTTGAGACAGTTAGCCAACCTGACTCACTCTGCAGCCTGCATGCACATATGCACGCACGCACATACACACTGATGCACGTATACACATTACAGAGGACAATGAAAGAGTGTCTTCTACTGTATCCCCTTCAAATGAGCGTGATGCTCTCTCGTTAATTAAATGACCCCCTGAGTGGTTGCATAAACATTCAACAGTATGGTGACTCAAATAGGAAAGCGTTTCCATTCATCTGAGCCGCAGACGGGAATTTTCAATTCAGTTTGACTACGTACTGTGATAAAAAAAGACTGGAAGGGGTCTCACAAATACCCTGCATGTGTGTAAATTTACAGGAATATGAAGTACTGAGAGGTGGGAGTTGGCATAGTCTCCCGTCATATCTTCAGTATCCCAGAGAGTCTCTTCTTACCTTCAGTCATGAAGTAGGGGATACGAAACCTTCCTTCTAGGACTCTCTGTCGAAGTACGGGCAGAGTGGGCCCATCGAAGGGCAACGCACCACACACCAGCACATACAGCACCACCCCCATACTCTGTGAATGTGAAAGGATGCACACACAGGGAGCAAGGTCAGAGCAGTAGATAAATCAGTCACAGGCGTCTGGATGTAAATCAGGCTATGCATAGCATTCACAAATGTACATACAGTACACATGAATGCATAATGCTTCAAACACAGAAACACAAAGACACACATGGGAAATGAACGCAATAACGAGCAGGCTGCAAACTGCGGTTGAAACAAAAGCTGCTGACTTGATCATCAAGTCTTTGTTGCAGAATTTACACAGAAAAAGAATAACGACAGCATGGTCAAAACTTGCGCCATTTTTTATGTGCCCCGTTGCCATAAAGACGTGTTTTAGCAGACTAACTTCCTTATAAACCGACTTGTGGCAACTTGCAAAGTGTAAACACATAAAGGTGAGGTTTTACCATGGAATTAGAGTTATGGATAGAGCGATTTCAACTAAAATCAATGTAGCAGAACGGTCAAAGTGGCAGCCTTTTTTAAAAACGTGTTTTGCAGCAGTCACCATCAAACAGGCAGTGGAGAGTTTGTTACGGCTTGTGTGCATTTGCTGCGTTACCTTCCTGCAAGAGTGGAACGGGGATTACTGGATTTAACGGCTATATACTTCTATTAGTGAGTAATAAAGTTATATTCTATATACTATACTATATAATAAAGAAAAAATATTTGCAAAAGCTGATTTCATTTTCAGGTTAATGCTGCACAAAATAGCACTCAAGGAAAGAGATTGAATCGGATTGACATGTAAGTTTAATGTATATCTCATTGTATTTATTAAAATGTATAAAAAATAATGACGTGCAATAGACAACTGCATGCGATCACTCCTCTTACCCAGATGTCAAGCTGTGGACCCTCATACTGTTGGCCTTCAAAGACCTCTGGAGCAGCATAAGGTGGGCTGCCACACCATGTGGCCAGAGGCTCCCCGGGCTGAAAGAAGTTCCCGAATCCAAAATCTAAAAAGTGCAAACAGCAAAAGGAGTCATGGGTGAGTTGGGATGAAAGGTAAGGATAATATTAAACATTAAAGTCATTGTACCCTACACAAAAAACAGAGGTTGGGCACATGGTGAAAATGTCCCGAACAAAGGTGGGTTATGATTTTGTAAGTGAGAGTTCATGCGTGTCTCCATGGGGTCTGCAGGTTTTGCATAACGCAATATGTGAGCCACATATTTGCACGTTGAGGAAACGGATCTTTGTATGAGGTAACTTCCCCAGGAGACTGACATGAGGTCATCAACGTTGTGCTCTGATTGGCTGTTTGTAGAGTGACTAAAACTCGTATTCAGATTCTTCAGAAGAACAAGACAGAGAACTTACGCTTGCACAAGAACTTCACTTATGCCTTTCATTAAACTCCAGCTAAGAGCTGCAGAAATAACTGCCAAATCAAACTGAGCCAACTTGCGTGCCTGCAATTACTCAGCCAACCCCCTTTTTTGTATTACTTAATATAATTCTCCCTCCCTCTCATCCCACCTCCCTCTTTCTCAAACCTTCTTCAGTAAATTGCTCCGCTCCTATTTGGTTTTACAAGACTTGCTACCAGTGCTTACTTCTGGTGCGGAAATGATTAATCCATTAGCGCATCAATGGATAATTAATTAATCACTATTTTGATAATTGATTCATAATTCCTAGTAATTTATCAAGCATAAAATCCTTTAAATGTAGTGTTGATATGATTTTACGATCTTTTTTTCAAGTCAATACATTTTATAGCCTAAATTATTAAATTATGATTTTTTTTTTTCTTCGACAGATAAAGGATAAGGAAAAAATAATTCAATGCTTTGTTTGTTGATCATCAGTGAGACCCTGTGATGTTGTCATGAGACCTGAAGGCTGTGGGAGCAGACAATCAGGCTCACTTAACCCTCCACCCCCACCCTTTTTCTGTATTTCGAAACAGTTATATAAACAGAAAAATGTATTGCAAAACAAATAAATAACGCTGATATATTAAAAAAAAAAAAAAAAAAAGGCTTACATAATGGTGCTGGAGGTGATGTAGGTTCACACGCACACATACACACACAATGAGAGACACACATAGTAAGCAGTGTGTGAGAGTAAGACACAGAACATGTAACTATTTCCGATCCTGTTCTGCATTATGTTTTACAATTACCAAGAAAACAATCGACACACACAGCTGGCAGCCACACATCTCACACTGTGTACAGCTGCAATTATCAGCTTTTAATCATCAGAATATAAACAAAACCCATTCAGACCCAAACTCAGAGATTCCAATGAAGAATTCATTTTCAAAAACAGATAAAAGGCATTTTTAAAATAAACAAACCAACACCTTCTTCTTCTTTTTTTTTAAATTTCCCTTTGATTGCACAATAAAAACATCTGACTAAGCAAAATCTAAAAAAAAAGTGTGAGATATCTTATTGAAACAACAGCAGTTTGATATTTCCCTGACAACACCACTAAAAGATGATTCAGGAAAATATATCAAAACGGAAATGCCTGTTTTTACAAATGAACATCTGAAATATACACTTGGCCACTTTATTAGGGTACATCTCGCCATAGATTAATCTGACAACTACTTTCTTCATTTATTTTTTCGTCTGTTTTATAAAATGTCTGAAAAAAGTGAAAAATTTCCATCCAAGTTTCTTCAAGTCCATTGTGATTTTTTTAAAATGTCTTGTTCTATCAGTCCAAGACCCTAAGATATTCAGTTTAATATGATATAAGAGAGAAAAAAGGAGGAAATTACCATAAAAATGCATAAAAATGAGTTTAAAGCAACTACATACTGCTACTGTTATCAAACAGTCTTACTTTCATACTGATGCCTCTATATGACCGGCAAAAGCAAACAAGACTATCATCTAGAGCAGGGGTCCCCAAACTTTTTTCGGTGGGGGCCACATCAGCTTTTCTTTCTGTGATGGGGGGCCGGGGTCAGTCTATAACAGGAAATGATATGGGCCAAAGTGACCACCAGTGTTATTGTGTAAATATAACGATCATTTGTTGGCCTTGGCACCACCTGTTGGTTTGCAAAAAAGTAATAAAAAGTCTTAACATGTTTATTTGAAGTACCACAGATATTCCTTTTATTTTGTAGAAAATAAAAACACAAGCTGATGCCAGTTAACAATGAGGTGATGTGATTTTGTAACAGGTACAGGTGAAAATAGATTCTGCATTCAGAATCTATTTTCCGTTTCCACATTTTGTTGAGCGACTCTCTTCCGTTAGCTTGCCTTGCCCGCGAAAACTTGACGCTTACGGCTTGGCATCACGTAGATCGGAATATACCATTGTGTGAGGGGGTGAAAATTAGCTACTTCTGTAAATAATTCATGTCTACCTTAATCATTACATGTGGATATTTTATAAATAAATATATAATAAATGCAATTAAAAAAAAAACAGGCCATGTTTAGAGGGATTGTTTGGGATAGTTAAGTGGGCCACTCCAATTGCTTTGGCGGGCCGGAAGTGGCCCACGGGCCGTAGTTTGGGGACCCCTGATCTAGAGTGTTGACTATTTCAATGTAGTTATTCTAAATGCCTGTCACGGTGCCATCAGGTCACAGCATGATTCTGATTAAATCATGCAGGTTCTCCAGAACTCCACCGAGGCCTCCAGGGGCAACTAGCCCGCCGTGGACAGACAGAGCAGTCGGAGCTGTGGTGCACGGTGTCAGAGCTGCAGCAGGAGGTGAAGAGCTGCAGCAGGAGGTGAGGAGCTTCCCCCCCGCCCAGCAGAAAGGCTTTGCCCCGTCTGCTTTCTGGGAGCCAACACAGACACCACAATGCTGGAGGCCCATGCTGTTCTCCTGTCCCGCTGGAGGGAGAGGAGGCATCAAAGAAGCAGGGCTGAGCAGGGCAGACCCTGCTGCAGTAAAATTAGGTTTTCTAAAGGCGCTCTGGTGTCTCATTGTCTCTCATGGTCTCATGAAAAACTTGGTTTTGACCACAGGCACTGCCACACTCTACACAAAACAAAAGCTCCTTGTAATTGCTTTAAAGATTGATCAATCATTAAAATAGTTGGCGATTACTTTCCTGATGATCAACTATTAGTTGCAGCTCTAAATGATAATGTACTCTAATACAACAGTCATGAATAAAACCTTAAAGGTAAAGGTTATGGTGTTCTGAGTAAAGTGTTGAGTAAACCTTATGCTCAATTTGGAGTCAGCGGGTGAATTGCACTGCGTTATACATAGAGGCGTTTCGGTGATTTAATCTACCCTTATTGTCATTAAAAAGGAAAAACAATTGAAACACCCGTCTGTTAATGCAATGCAACAAAAGGTGCAGGAAATTCTAGTTCACTGGAATATACATGTTGCAGCCAGGTCTGAGAGTTTGGTGCAAACTCCAACTGGAAAGGAAATGGTAGGTTTGACACTGTGAGTGCATGTATTCAATCCATTTAATTACTGCAGTGCAGTTAGCAGCAGGTGTGGTTGGCATAAAGTGGAGGGTAAAGCGGAGCGCCACAGCAGGGTTTATTACAAGTATGTTTACTGTCTGATGCTGCTGTGAAGGTGAGATGTGAGATGCAGGCAGAGCAGTGCAGTTGGTTTATCGTCAGAAGCTGTGACCCATTTCATGGAGCTGAATACTGAGCAGACTGGTTGACGTCAAACGCTCCAGCACGCTGCAGGCGACTAACAGCACTCATAGCTCAACAGGAAGGGCGGGGTGGGGGGGGGAGTGTGTGTGTGTGTGTGTGTGTGTGTGTGTGTGTGTGTGTCGCACAGAAAAGTATTAGCATAATATTAGCCTAAACATGTCACACTGGCATAGACTCCAGCTAACGGCTTATAAAACTGTATGTGTGAATATGACGAGTGTATGAGTGATATCATCACGTTGCAGGGAGACAGCACCCAGCAGTCACAAATGTTACCTTGTCATTTCTAATAAGGTATGAGCAATGATATAGTTATGGCTGCAGCTTAGGATGCACTGCACTGGATTCACTCTTCCTCTCTCTCTTTTCTTATACTTGATCTCACATAAAAACATTTTCTCTGTCCTTGTTTATCTTCCCAAAACCTCATCGTTTTTCTCTCAAATAAAAATGGACATTTCACTAATTAAAGTGACACATAAACTGTTTAATTTCTATGCAATAAAAAAACACAAAACTCAATTCAACATACTCAGGGGATTCGCTGATAAAACATTACTTAATGTCTGGCATGAGCAAGTGACAACCTTTTGGCCAAATGTCGAACTGCCTTAAACCTGCATTCTTTTTAATGGCCAGCAGGGGGCGACTCCACTGGTTGCAAAGAGAAGTCTGATTGTATGAAAGTCACTTGATTTATTACCTCAGTAAACATTCTTTTTAATGTTTTATGCCCTGAATTGCTAGTTTCAAGTCTTTGTGAACACTGCATGGTGTTCATTTTGTAAATTTTACTATCATTTACAGTAGGATAGACGATAAAGCAAGCTTTATTGTTTGGTAACTTATGATTGATAGATCACTACCACAGTGCACTGTGTGTTTTTGTCTTAGAACTCTGACCCTTTTAAAGTGAGTTTGCACTTCATAAAAAAATACTGTAACATATTGGTCACTTAAAAATAAGTAACTTGGCTGTTTATTTTGAATAACTACTTCCTCTTCCAAACCAAGCTAGTTAGCTAGGGCTAGCATTAGCTGATGTGGCGTCATTCTTGTTCTCTGCATGCGCTGGTTGCAAAAACCAAGATGGCCAAAATGCCAAACTTGAGTCCACAAACCAATGGATGAAGTAACTGTGATTATGTGCACTATTTTGATAAAGTCTATGGGCATGACCAGTAGCTTAGGCTAGGTAATGTTAGCAAATACAAGATGTAGAACAGATGCTAGACCAAGTTATTTTGCTTATCTAAGGACAGGATTTTGTAGGATTTAGTGGCTCCAGAGAAGCAATATTGACCTTGAGGTCAGTTTTGTAGCTTGTAGTTCAGATTTTCTGTCAACTGCTGTTTCTGAGGTCAAGAATGGACTTTGAAGCTCAATGGGAGCTCAACTGTTTAATAATTCAATAAACTGAATACCTGACAAATCAGGGTTGGTGGAAAAATAATTTAAATCAAATAAAGAAAGAAATCCTGCTCACAGATTTGCAACATACTGTAGAGCCCAATAACAAAATATAATCAGATGATAAAGGCAAGATAAAGGTAGAAAACAACCAGCAGACCAGCAAAGTGTCTACTTTCACAGTATTTTGTCTTTTGTCAAACCCTGGAGGCTTCGGTTTGTTTTTCTATCACTATAGAATCCAATGTGTATAGAGAAACTAATTAGAAACTGTTTCTCCAAAAGGAGTCCCTGATCTGGAGATTGTTTTTACTTTCCACACCATTTAATTGGGCATGAAACACCTTTAGGGTTTGGTGCACTTGCAGTGACATCTCTGTGGATGGATTCAACCTTGAACAATAATAGTTAATGAACCTACAAGTGTATGTTTGGTGATTTAAGACAAGATATGCTTGGTTTTTTAAAAATTGGTTCCTCTATATCCTTTATGCTTTTTTGACTGTAGAAACTCAACACAAGCCAAAACACGGAATATATATTTTCCTGCAAAGCCACAAAGGCTGCCTCCTCTCCTCCTCTGATCCAGCAACTTGCTTTTGTTTTTGTTATTTCTCCTCCTCCCTTTCCATACCCTTCAATCTGTCAACTCCAACGTAATAGGGCTGTTTGAAGTGAAAACATGAAGGGCACCCCCCGCTGCCACTTTCCTTCTCCTCTGCAGCCACCGTGAGCGTGACCTTTCTTTGACTGACCGCTGCCTGGTTAAGCCTCATACACCCTGACCGGGGGTGGCCTTTAGAAAGCAGGGAGGAATTATTGGACTGCAGGAACAAACCCAGAAGCATAGGTGATCTGTCTGGACATGCATATGCAGACTAGTGCTAAAACGTATAGCTGATTAGTCAAGAAACAGAAAACGAACAAAAGATTCTAGTAAAATGACTAAAATAACCAACAGATTAGCTGATGATGAAAATAACCAGCTCTAGATGAAGATTAAAACAGCATGAACATAAAGAGAAAAAAACATTTTAACTTCATGTACCATTAGCCAAACTTGTCAGAGCGCATTGTGGGTAAGAAAAGCACAGAGTGTACCTTTCTGCTGATGTCTTCCCCAGAGATGTTTTCTCTAATCACAAGCCAGGTAATGTTCTGTTCATTGTTTTCCTGCTTCAAATCTAATCTGCCGTGCGGACAATTGGCTGTGAGTCAGACATGTTTATGAAAATTACTGCTGGGGTAATAACATCTCCAGGTTATCATCTTGGACCCTTCTGAGAAACAGTGGATAGGATGATGCAGGTGAAACACTTGGTTTTCTATCAATTATTGTATAGTTTCTGTTGATTTAGTCATTTAGAACAAATAAAATGGCCGGGACTTGTATGAATGTTAAACGTACAATATGTAATTTTCTGCTGCTAGGGGTCTCTCATCAAAATTATAACAAAGGACTAATGCAGTCATTGCAGTCAGTTTCTATTCATTGTTCAGGAGGTTTTTACTGAGAGCCAAATTATCCACAGAGGTCGCCTCTTCTCCAACACAAATGGACCCATGATTTCAATCAGTAAATACACCGATTAAAGCAGTTTCACATTAAAAATCTACATTTCCAGTAACGTTTGCTCTTCGTGTTTCTCGTGAAACTCAGGATCCAGACATTCAATGACCAAAAATCCTTTATCTGGTTCAAATATATAGTTAAAAACAACCAAGATCTAAAAAGTGCATCGTAAAGCTGTGGCATAAAGCTGGATAAAAAGTCAATTTATGACAACTTTTGGCAGACATTTACAATGCCAACACAAAGGGGATAAGGCACCATTTTGACAGCCAATAGGCCCTTTTATAGTGCGTTCCCGCAAAATTCCTTATATATTGTTGTAACAATCTGCGGATTTTTGCCTAAGGGCATTCATAGTGATTCTGCGAAGGCGTGATATTCATGTTGATTTATACATTGTAATAAATGATTCTGTAGTCATTTCATTTTACTTAATATATTTGATAAAATGTATTAAATATAAATGCATCCTTGATTTTGAGGCAGTTGTTTAAGTAACTTTAATATAAAAATGTTTGAGATGGAATCTACTTATTTTGATCACATTAAATATAATCTTTATGTGTATGTAATTCTAAATCAAGAGAATTTTGAATGAATCCAACACAATAGAATTAGTCTGTTTTTAATTGACAGGCACTTCCTGTCAAGTTGTTATTAACTCAACTTGTAACGTAGTTAGATTTAATAAATAATATTGCGTGCAATCTGTTGCCTCAATTTTATTGAGTAGCTATTGTTTATCTTTTTTACAGTGTAGTGCAGTCCAGCGTTGTGGAACGAGGCGGGAAGACACGATAGTGACATGGAAGAGAGCATCAGTCGTGCTAATGAGCTGCACAGTTGTAGCAGTACACTATGTATTCGCAGCAGCACTATGTGTTCGGTAAGAAACGTCCATTTTGTTTACGGCCGCAGCTGTTGTGAATGTTGCTGAACATGATTAGATTCCTGTCAGACTCAGTCGGAGGCGTGTTTCTGATGATACGTCACATATTTACTAATATGTTGCGATTTATTTTGTTTTCTTATTTTATTTATTTTTCTCTGCTATATCTGTAGCCGGATGATTCTTCCTTTTAAATGTTCTCTAATGAAATGACAAATTATAAGTGTATACAGCTGATATGGACACTATAGACATCTGAATTAATGATTTTTGCAGTATAACATTTGTCGGGTAAATATGAATGTAGAATTTTTAACAGTATTGCATGTATGTATTAATTGAGTTTGTTATTGTTTTTCTTGTATGTACTGTTTTTGTTTATGTTGTTTGTATGTCATTTTCTATGTCTTTTTAGGGACACCAGGAAGACTAGCAGTCGCCAAGGCGTCAGCTAATGGGGATCCATTAAATAAACAATAAAAAATAAACAATTTTGCACCTTGCCGGCATTGGCTGATTCATAGTGATCCCGCTTCCAACAGTCCCAACAATATTACGCCTCTTTTACTACCTGTGAAGGCGTTACAGAGCCGGCATCACTTGATCCCCCTATCCCGCCTCTGGCGCTTTCATAGTGAGGCAAGATGTTACAGAGCTGTAAATATTGCGGCTTGAAACAGCTGTATGAAAGGGCCTAGCGGAAATGTTGGATATAAAATATATAACATAGGTCCCCTAATTTAAAAGCAGAAATTTTTCAAATTATACGTTTATCTGGGATGGTCTTTTTTCTCCCTGCATCAACTAATATTTAACAAAAAACAATGATTTTAATTCAGCTATTTGAAGTGACATGACATTAAGTCCTTTGAGGACAAGAGGTCATTTTCCCTGTAGGACACATTCATACTCATACAGACATAGTGTGTCTGGTATCCATTCACACCTGTATTTTTAGCCATCCTCGTGTGATCAGCTCACCTTAGTTGGATTTTAGTATCAACTCTGAATAAAGCCGGAGATAAACCTCAAAGAATTGCCACAGCTGTAGCCCTGCCACCCTGTTATGCACCGCTCATCACCCTCCCTTCATCCTTTCACCTGCTACTCTTTCTCCAAAGTAGCCAATCCAATTTATCACCTCCTCTCCTCCTCCAATTAAACCCCTCCTCCGATCTGGGAAACAGCGGTAGGGTGACATTCTCACTAGCTAGCTCTAAATGCCAGTTGCTTAATAATCACACTTTGAAGGTTGTACTACAGACACCCAGCTTAGTCTCAAATCCTATGGGTCCATTCCTCTTTTTGTCCTCTATCTTTAATGCTTCTTCCTTAAAATCAAAGCTCGGGGTCACTGGGGAAGGATGTGACATCTCCTCTTGATCACAAGTTTGGAAAATGTGGCACAAGCCTTTAGACTCTTGCTGAGATTTGACGTCGTCTGTCCTGGCATCCTTCAGCTAACAGCTATCTCGCAAGCAACCTCCGACCAATTCTCAACACTGTGCAAATGGCCTGGGCAGGTAGTTAAGACATTTCTGAACTACGCCGGCAGTGAGATCATGGCAGGCAATGGATCAAAACTGAATAATTCCATCCTGTATTTCTCATCCAACACTGACTTTATGGGTTCTGCTGCACTGCGTCGTTATTGTACCTGCAATCTTGATGTTCATGTGGCCATCCAGCAGCAGATTCTCAGCCTTCAGGTCCCTGTGGACGATGTTGCGGTTGTGACAATACTCCACCGCTGTCAGGATCTGCCAGAACTTCCTCCTGGCCTCGAGCTCATTGAGACGGCCGTGCTTCGCCAGGTAGTCTGCAGCCAGAAGAGAAACAAAGACAGCAGAGAGATGTTGTCAGAAGCATATACAGACAATATTATACACTGACTCTCCAGGTCTTTTAAATACAATACAAGGTGTCATTTAGAGGAATGAAAACTGCATTCTGCATTCAACTATTCAACGTGTTGGTGGTTGTGTTGAAAGGATAATTCACTTTGATGAGGTGCAGGCCTGGTGCCAATAGTAGTTTACAGCTGCTCTACATTACAGCATGCTTTGTAAAGCGGTTCAGCGCAAGATGTACGATGTCATTTTTCTTTGGAAACCCTTTTCTAACCCTGTGTGTGTGTGTGTTTAAGCGTTTGTGTGTGTGTGAGTAGGCACTGGGTGACAGTGGAGAAACTGTGTTGCCATAGCCGGAGGAGGAGAGGGGAGGAAGAGATTTCTGAGAACTGGTCTTCTGCTACATTGTGTCCACATTAGTGCAGTGTGTGAGTTGGGGGTTGTTGGAAGGTAGTCAGTTTTGTGTGATTGCAGTGCTCACATAGACATACAAACACAAATAGTGGGAGAAATCAGGATACCAGTGTAAATATGAACTTGGGTTACCCAATGAAAAACAGAAACATCTGATTGTTCTGTTGATTTGCTGGGCACAAGCTGAGCACTGAGCATCAGAGTCAGTTTGTGGCCGTTTAGAAAGAAGCATGAAACCATAGTCTGTGTGATCTGTGGGGGGCTAGAGTCGTAAATTTTACTGTCTTCTTCCTCAAAGCGTCCAGATCACTGACCTTTCTCTCATTGTCTGCCTTCACACCACCCTCACTGTTTTTCTAACCTTTCACACTCAGTGGTCACTAATTTTCACAAAGTCGGCTGACAGACTATTCTACAGGATGCATGAATTTTTGCAGCCGTGTGAACTTTGGAAAGTGTTGTGTTTGTTGCTGTCGGCAGGGTTCCTCTTCACACCTCCCTGTCCAGATAGCTCGCTAACTCTTCAATTCACACTCTGTGGCAAACAAGATAGGACACTCTGTGTTGGCTTTCCTTCCAGCTGGCATGAATACAGACCACCGACCAAACCTGACGACAACGCACAACAACCACAACAAACCCATCCAGCAAAAACTTCATACGAGAAAACAGAGTGTGCAAGATATGAGGAACGCAATTATCTGAAGACCCACAAGGTCAAACTCATGAAAGAGAGATTTTTGTAATCACAAAGCAGACGGGGACTTAGTTTGCTTGAGATATTAAAAAATTTGCCTCATCTTTGCATTTGTGCGAATTACCTTAGATCTTTTTTTGTACACAAGTAATATTGTTTTGATTTCCCTGGTGTGCAAACACATTTATGCAAAGATAAGATCACTGACTTCGATTTCCAAACTAGGCCTCCATCACGATACACACACAAAGTCGCACTAAGCCAATTTCACAGCCCATAAAACATCACAAATACTGTTCCATAGACTTAACGTGAGAAATTTAAAGTAGAGCAACGTATCCTGAGGGCAGCAACATGCATCATGCAGTAAACACCTCATCCTAACAACTCTGTATTGTCTCAACTCTGGGTTGACCAAAGGGTCAGCTGTGTGTCGGGACAAAGACTGTTCAATAAAAACGACTTAAGGCCATAAACAAAACAATTAAGCTTCGGGGAGATGATGCTGTTCTGTCGTCAGCGGCGTGTTTGATAAATAGCTAACATCTGACAGAGTGAGAAAACCTGATTAGATAGTGGCTGGCAAATTCCACAGAAGAGGCCGTTCAGTGACCAGGGCAGCTTTCATGCAACTCTGCTAATCAAAAAACACACTGGGGAGGGGAATGTGTCGAGGAGGTCCCAGTATGCACCTGTGAGGAGAACAGGACTCTCAAGTATTAACCGTTTTAGGATCAAATATCTCCCTTTCCTGGTCTGCCAATGTCATTTAATGCGTCGGTATGCTTAAACCAAAGTGCTTGTTGAATGGTCAAACAGCACAAATGTGCAGAAAATGTGAGCATGCAAGTAGTCCAACCTCATTGTCCAACCACATCTGACCAAAACATGAACACACTTCCATACATTTTTCAGTTATTCTGCTCCTCACCTGTGGAACAAACTACCTGTAGATCTGAGGTCAGCTCCTTTAAATCAGGACTAAAAACACTATTGTTTACTGCAGCGTACTCTTAACTTTAACACTTATCTGCTCTACTGCCCCTACTTTTAACTATGCAATGTTTGACTTGTGCTTTTTATTATTTTATCTCTTTTCTTATCCTGCTGTAACTGTTTTACTGTTTTCAATTGTGTCTTGCTGTTTTAATGTGTATGTAAAGCACTTTGAATTACCCTGTGTTGAATTGTGCTATACAAATAAACTTGCCTTGCCTTACACAGTTATTCTCTTATGCCGTGCAATAGCTGTGGCTCCTTGGGCCAACAGCAGAGTCTCAAGTATATACAACTTCTTATGATTACTTCCATTATCAATTCAACTGCAAATTATTTTCTCTTCTTTTCATTACTTTAAGTGTCAGAAAATGCCCATCACAATTTCCAGTTGTTACTAATTCACAGTGCCTGTGCTGTCTAACCAACAATCCATAACCTAAAGATTGAAGTTCACTCCTACAGCAGACCATGAAAACCAGTAAATATTCACTTTTAAGGAGCAAGAACCAGTTGATTTATGGCATGTGGGCCTAAAAACTTAACAACAATCCTGCCTGACAGCCTGAAATACACAGAAATACTCAAACAAACATTTAACAAGACAACTAATCTTAATTCTGTGAACAGCAGCACTGTCATGCTACGGCTTCTTCTACAGAAGCACTAAAAAAAAAAAACCCAAGCCATTACTGTCTGACCAATCAACACTGCAGAGCCACATACACACACACACACACAAGTATGCACACACACAAATGCACACAATGCGGTATGTTGCCCCAGTGGAGGGATGAGTAATCCACTGATACAATGTTGGCCAGGGCAAGGACCTCAGCACAGTGAGGCATGCAGAGCGGCATTCTGGGAAAGCGAGCAGAACAAGTATGAATCATAGGGGTATTAGGGAACAGCTCAACAACCACTGTGTTCCACTTCTGCTGAGAGGTAGCTGGGTGAGGGCCGAAGTCTCTCAACAGCTGCTCAGGTTTGGAGGGGACAAACATCATGGATACAAACTGGGCTGTTGGCTAGACCTTTGGCTGGACTTGAGATAACACCGTGGGATGGAGAGAGTGTGTGTGGTACACACACACGCATGCACGCACATACTCTTGTGACATCAGGAACTACCCAAAGCACTTAAAAACAGCCGCCACATTAACCCATAAGAACCCACGGTGACACACGTGTAACAAACACTTTAAATCAAGCATTTGTTGAGAGCCTTTTGTGTTTTTCCTTTATCTGTTGGTTTCATTGTCTTTCAGTCAAAGACAGAAACAGCCTGACTAGTATTGTGAAGTCATGCTCTAAGATTACCAGAGTAAAACTAAGAGACTTAAGTTCCTTTTGCAACCAGCAAATCCTCCGTAAAGCTGAGTGCATTTTAGCCTCCCCGAGCCGAGCCGTGCCCTTGCGGGTGAATTCTCTCGGTTACCTTCAGGGCGTTATGCCCTTCCTAGGTGTAACACAAATCGCTTTTCCAAATCATTCGTCCCCCTTGCACTAAGACTTTTAAATTCTTCATAGGGTTTATATTTTATTTTAATCTATTTTCCAATGTGTCCATTCTAAGCTCCATGTTGTCTGATGTGTGTTGTGTCGACTATTTATATATTGATTATTTGTTGCTGGCAATGTGGGCCGTATGAACCACGACAACCTGCTGCTCAAAATGAATTGCCCCTTGTGGGATTAATAAAGTTGTTTGAATTGAAATCTTCTAGAATCTCCCATATTCAGCTTTATGCTTCACCGTAACTCATTAAATCCCTTAGCAAGACTGTGTCACTGTGTGACTGTGACAAGAAGTGACTTCTCCAAAATATGTGTGTGACTGGAAACAGAAATGTGGAAAAGTAGCTAATTTCAAAAAGCTTTTTTTTGTTACTAGGCTAAGTTTAAACCCATTTAACAATTCTAATTCTAATCTAAGTACATTTGACCAAATATAAACAAAAAATAATCCTATCCTATCCTGTCACAATTTCAACATATGTTGTGGAGATGCAAAGAAAAAGGCAAATTTGTGTTTCTGTGAGCAGAAAAGGTGTCTAGTTTATTTATTTAAAAATAAGAAATATCATAAACATAACTTCCATAAACGCCCAATCTAACATATATGTCATATCACAAATCTTTGACATTTAGGGGTAGATTTAAAAAAAAAAATTAAAACATCATAAATGTGTTCTATGTGGTTCACTTGGTCTGTGGTATATCCCCCATAATTTTACTTTAAGGATTAATGGGTCTGGGTTCTTATGGGTTAAAGTCATGCCTATGAGGGTGCTGATAGATGTTGGTGCTGATTTAACCCATTGACGCCTAAAACTTCCTGTAAAACCTCTGGGCGATTTTAAAATAAGCCCCTAAAACCTGAAGTTTTTCTGGAAATTCAACAGAAGTTTCAACGCTTCTACTAAATAATAGATTTTTCAGCCTCTGTAGCAGATAGAAATGACATTCAAAAAGTATTTGAGAGTTTATACAAATACTACAAAACGACGTATCCGCTTTCCAGGCTTCAATGGGTTAATACTGGCACTCTCAGGGGTTAAATTGGGCTTAAGCCAGTTGGAGCCACACACTGCCCTTTCATCAAAGTCATATTCTGCTAAAGCTACTGGTTGTGACAGTCAACCTTTCTTCCACATGATAAGTGCTCAATTCCAAATAAATTTGTTTTGCCTAAAAGACCAAAGCTCATAACTAACTCCTGCACGTCTCACCCACTTTTAATGCCCCTTCCATTGAACTCACTTGAAGACATCAGATTTCCTGATTTCTGTTTTTTCCCACTTAATGTTCACTGATGTAGATGTCAATGCAGTCTCCCGCATCACAGCAAGAGGGTCGCCGGACTTACTGTTCATGACATCAATATTTCTCAAATATGTGTTTTTATTTTTAAGGTATATTCAGATCATGAAAACTTTCCAAAGCACTTTAAGACTTATTTTAAATTTAATTCTCAGATTCACTCTTATTCAACGCGTCAATCTTTAGATCTTCATCCTCCAAGATTTCTAACATGCAGAGGTCAATTTATTGTTCAATTTAGGGACCAAATTATGGAATACCTTTTTGCATCTGGCAAAAGACTCCATCTCTGTAAAATGCTTCAAAAGATGTCTAAAAGCTCATTTAACTGTTGTTTTAAAATTCTAATTCACACACAAATACACTTTTTTAACATGTTCATTTTTGTTTTGAATTGTTTTTGTTATTGTCATTATAACTTGTTGATGTTATACATTTGTTTTTTCTATTATCAGTTTATTACTTTCTAATAACTATGAAATTTTAGGTGGAGGCTTTAAATAAGCCCATGTGGGTTTTCTGCCTCTCCCTGCACTTTACTTTATATGTTATCTTTATATATTATATGTCATTTTATGTCATTCTAACTGTGCAAATAAAATAAAACCTAAAACCTAAAACCTAAAACCTAAAACCTGGTTCCTCCCACAGTCCAAAGACATGCAGCTTAGGTTTAACTGATGACTCTAAATTGCCCGTAGGAGTGAATGATAGCGTAAATGCTTGTCTGTCTCTATGTGTCGGCCATGCGATGGTCTGACCTGTCCAGGTGTACCCCACCTTTTAACCAATGTCAGCTAGAATGGGCTCCACTCCCCAGCGACCCGAGTTCAGATAAGCGGTTAAGGATGAAGATAAGAATGAATGAATGCTATAAATTTATTTTTGTGCTGCTGTTTTAGCTAGCAAGACAGGGTGAGCATCTGGGTTTGTAACTAGTGCTAGCTGTCAAGGTTCCTCTTTAGCTACTTTGGCTAAACCTGTATCCTCTCCATCTTTCTAACTGTGGCGAAGTCTATGATGTTGCATCACACTATAGCGAGCAGCTGCTTGTGGTTTACCATCACAGGGAAGTACCCATATCCACTTTGCATCTTATTTATGAGAGTAAAGAATCAACAAGTTCAACAAGATCATGTAGCTGACATTGTGTGTGTTAGCCACAGACGCCTCATTTTTCTTTGGTTTTCAGCTTCATAAAAAAGTAACCGGGGGTGGTTAATTAATCAAGACCTAAATGGCATTTTAGGACGAAATTTGAGGATGTCTTTAGCTCTGTGTTTCTGTAGTAGTATATACTGCAGCACTGATGCTTTGTGCAGATATCTTAAAAAAAAAAAAAAAAAACGCCCATTATTTAAACATGTTCTGATTTATTTATAACTAAAACGCTACACAGTCTCCAAATGTCTGCAATCACTACAGAAGATGAGCACAAATTACCTCAGCTCTAATGTAGAAAAACATGTCAGGTTTATTCTGGCACAACATTTTCCTCCTTCCAGTTTTTTGTTCAGCAGGTGGATCCTTGGAAGCTGCTGTGCTAGATGCCGCATGCCATTCAACTGAGCACTTTTTGAAAATAGGTAGGAAATCTGCACTCTTAATGCATAAGCAGCGAGGGTAGATGTTAACGTTATCTAATGGAATTTGCTTAGTTATAGTTAGACTTGTGCTGGTCAAATCAAAGTCAAAGCAGCCACACCCTGGCTGGCTGCTGACAGATCTGCAGAAAACTCACCCAGTAGATATGAAGGATGGTTCATAGTGAAATAGAAATTGACAGCGTAAGTAAATAAGAATCTGTCTCAGTATTTCTTTGAAGTCAACAGTCTCCCTGTCTCATTCGCTTTCCATCAGTCAGACAAGAGATCTGCATGAGTGACTCTACTCACTGCCAGCTATAATACTCCCCTCTCTCCAGCAGTGCTTTCTTAAATATGCATGCCCTACATTTTCCCACCACCTTCCAAATTCAAATGGATGTCCCCTGCTTTCGCCTCTATTCTCTTCTGCCTCCTCTCCCCTCCTGCCTCTGCTCTCCTCTCTGCAACTCCGCTTTATTTGTGGTTGACCCAATTTCCAGGTTTGATCCATACTGCGGTGTTGAGGCAGACTGTGGAGCAGCAGACCGACTGACTGACTGACTGACTGACAGAGAGACAGACACAAAGGCACATCAACAAGCTGGCATGGATGCCTCTGCTGTGCCCATTACTGTGCCCACCCACCCCTTTGCTAGAGCGAACCCATCACTCTCTGCCTCCTTGTGCCAAACCCAGCAGCGCTTCTTTGTCTTTACGGCTCCAGACGCACACACACACACGTACACACTACCCCTCCTGCTCCTCCACAACACCATTTACTGTTTGGTTTGAAGAGAGAATCGGAGGCTCATCTATTGTCTCACTGATTCGCTGTAACAGGGTGGGCTGCTGAGCATCCACAACAACTTCACATCTTCCGCTCTTTGTAACCTGTAGCCAAGAGCAGACCTGAGAAATTCATGTCAGGAAAGCAGAGGTCACTCTCTAGAGGACAACAGTCCGGGGGGAATAGGCTGTAGATCTTATCTATTTGTCTGAGTGCATCAGGACTGAAGGGCTTGATCCATCTCTAGAGAGCGTATTTGGAAATTAGAATTTATTGTTCAATTCTGTGAGATAGGATAGTGTAATACCAATCCAGTGCCGCAGCTACCAGTCGCTGTCTGCCTGGCTTAGTCAAAGCTGCTACTGCCGCAGCTGATGATGACATCTAAATGTCTTACATAACTACATTACATTGTGCAATCAGGGCAGAGGGGTCTGAGGAATCAGGACACAATGGTTTTATAACCAAGAGATGATCCATGAGAAAATCTATGGATTATGGAAAATAGGGTTGACCAATCATGTCTGTTTTTTTAAAAGAAATAGTTTGACATTTTGGGAAACATGTTAAGTCACTTTTTTTTGCCAAGAATACTTTACCCGCAAAATGATAATTTATTACTTTGAATATGTGGGAAAAAAGTGCCTGCTATTTAAAACACTTCTGCATAAACAGTTTCATGCATGAAGGAGTAGTGCACCTGCGACAGTGTGAGAAAGTTCATGCAGAAGTGTTTTAAATAGAAAGAAAATAAATGTGTTTGGAAAGTACACAGCATAAAACTGGATTCTTGAGACTTGGATGTTACGGTACGAGTTGTGTAAGAGTTTGTAAACGGATGTTTTATTTAGAGCCTGACCCATATAGGATTTTTTTTTAAACCAATACCAATTTTAGAGGGGAAACATTCAACTATTGCCAATATAGCAGCCAATGGTGTTAACTTTTTTGATATAGTGAAAATAAACCTTTATTATTATGTGGATGGTGCACCTATTTTTGCACCAGTATGACTATGCAAAGGGTACCTAGGAAGGCTACTTTCTTAGACAAATAACAACAAAAAACAATAGTGTTACATTGTCAACAAAAAAATAAAACAAATAGCTAAATAAACATCAAAATCAGATGCTCAGTATCAGGCAATTGCTGACTATTTATATAAAGAATAAATAAGAATAAAATAAAAAAGCTGACACCATTTCTATTTTTTTGCATTATATGTTCTGTAAAAAAAAGTTTTCATATCTGTGCATATTGGACAACATATACACAAATACTGGTGTATATACAGTACAGGCCAAAAGTTTGGACACACACCTTCTCATTCAATGCGTTTTTCTTTATTTTCATGACTATTGACATTGTAGATTCTCACTGAATGCATCAAAACTATGAATGAACAAATATGGAATTATGTACTTAACAAAAAAAGTGTGAAATAACTGAAAACATGTCTTGTATTTTAGATTCCTCAAAGTAACCACCCTTTGCTTACTAGAATATAAGACATGTTTTCAGTTATTTCACACTTTTTTGTTCAGTACATAATTCCACATGTGTTCATTCATAGTTTTGATGAATCACAATGTCAATAGTCATGAAAATAAAGGAAACACATTGAATGAGAAGGTGCATCCAAACTTTTGGCCTGTACTGTATGTATATGTATATATATATATATATATATATATATATATATATATATATATTTTACTTTTTTTAAATTATATATTTCCCCTCTCTCCTCCAGTTTCCCTCTCTTTTTATCTTGTTTTACAACACAGTTCTTTGATATTGGAGATCTTTTGTATGTATATATGTATATATATATACATACACACCTTTGAAAAGTCAATATTCATCAGTCAGGCTCTCGTTTTGATATAGTTTTGCTTTTTTTCAACACAGTTCCTATTCTTTATTCACCATGGAGGCATACAAGAAAATCTAAGTTTTCTTCAAGTATTCAACATAGCACAGGATGATTAACTGCTATACAAATAATAATTTTGTGGTATTTTTTAAATGCAAAGAAATGCAAATATATGTTTATAAATGTTTGTTAACTACAGAGCTGCAGCCATGACACAGTTAGCTTGGCATAGAGATAGAAACTGCAAACAGGGGGTAAACTGAGAGTACACGGTACAGTGAGAGACAAACAGAAGCTGCTATTCTTTCTAACCACAATTAGCTGCAGTGGCTGTAACATGTACCGATACAGATGGGTCTTTCCGTTTTATCTCTATGCCTTTCTGTACTTCCTTCTTATTTTTAACCACTCTTTTCTCATTCATTTTTTTTCTTGTGTCTGCTTCACAGCTCTCTCTGTAGGTCACAGGAGCAGGAGCTGCTGCTGCTGCTGAGTCAACATCACAAGTGGAACACTGGTCTCAAAATTACAAAGGCACACATACAGGCAGCAACAAAATACACACACACACACACACACACACACACACACAGACAGAGACACAGACACACACGACTATTAGGTTTAATGTAGACTACTGCTAGAGTTATCCTCTCTCTACTGTGTCTGGAAGTAGCTTAAGTGCAAACATTCTCAGACTGTCTAATAGGTGAGGCCAATAATCTGTGTGGATCATGAACGTGTGGATCAGGTTGTCCACATTTCACTAGTGCAGACAGGTCTGTACTTGTGTTATAAATTCTTGAAATAGTTCAATGTATGGTTTAGTCCATGTCTGCATGCTCAGGATTTATGAATGATTAATGAATCCAGGATTTATTTGCATTAAAAAAAGTAATCCTTGGCTATTTAAAAAAATAAAAAAAAACTTCAACTTCAACTTAAAAGGTGCGATAAACATGCTCTTTTTGGGGGGCACATATCCAGTGTACTGGTTTGAGATCACAGTGTTCCCATTGAGTGTGTGTGTGTCGTAGCGATAGAGTCGGGGTGGTATGGCAGTGGGAGATAATTTCTTATCTTCATGGGCTATTCTTGCTATGTCCCGACTTGTCTGTCCTTATCAAAATGAGGGTCTTTTTTGCGCTTTACTCTAAGCCTCGCGGAACCACTTGTACTCCAAAAAACATGTAATATTATAAACATGTACGGCAAGTCTGAGCCTACTTCCTTTGTAGGTAAGGTTTGTCTCTTGAAAACCTGGTAAATGACTGACTGGAAATTATTGTCCGTAGCGAAGGAATCCTTTTTTTCCTTGTGTATCCGTCTCAAAGGTCTAAAATGAATAAAGCAAGGTGGGTTTTTTTCATGGTGATCTGCTTCCGACAAAGCTGCAACATCTGGTCCTTTTTAGTCATTCAAAAATCATTATGAAAGGCCTTAAGGCAGCCAGAATAAATCATGGATGCTTTGTTTATGTGACATCCATTTGGCTCATATTAAAACTACTGCCTCTGCAGTGTTCACTCTTCTTATTGTGAATTTCAGAATACCATTTTATGTAACTTGCATTTAAAAAAAACAAAAAACAAACAGTGTATAACGTTTTCACTCTTCTTTTGATCCAAACCCAATGAATAACCATTAATCAACAGGAATTTTTTGGGAAATCATTAAAATAATTCATTAATCATTCAATTCATTTATAAAAGGAGAAAGATTCCTTTGTTCCAGCTTCCTAATTGTGAAGATTTGCAACTTTTCCTTGTCCTCAGTGATAGTTGATATCTTTGAATTTTGGAGTGTATGTTGGTCAAAATTATTTTAACAATCATAAAAAAATTTTAAACTATTAGTTTAATATAAAAAAAATAGGCAGATCAATCAATAATGACAGTAAATAGCTGCAGCCCTGAATTTTAATAAAAATATAAATTAAATATTACCTAAATCAGACATTGCCTGAGATATTGTGGTGCACAGATATTGAATGCCACCTTAACATTATTAGGGCTTGCTATAATTCTAAAATGTCATTTAATTTAAATCAAAGTATTTAATTAATCCTAGGGCTGCACAATTAATTCAAATTTGATATTTGGATCGGTGAAATTTCCAAATTGCAGGAGATACAACACCATAATGTCATATCATTTTGAAAATGAGATTAATGATGCAAAAAGATAATTCCCTCCAATACAGTCAATCATATCGCAATTGCAATATCAGTCAAAAATAATCACAGGTTGTTTTTTTTCCAAAATCATTTAGCCCTAACTAAATCTCACTCTCTTTTTCAGAAATGTGATTATAATCAGTTAATTGGTGCAGCATTGATCCATTTATGTTGCATCTAATATTTATTTTCCTTTGTTTGTCTTTGTGTGTATTTTATTTTGTTACTTCATGTTTTTTTTTTTTTTACTTTGGTCCAAGCTCTACTGTACTATATCAACCTAAAGTTTCTTGACTTCTCCTGTCACATGTCTCACTTCTGCTATCGGTTATAATGCTGTTTGTATAGTGCAAATAAAAGTAAAAGTAAACTCAATTAATAGCTGTTACCCGCCCCAGTAAATGTCAAATGTGTTTGTGAAATGGTGGCTTAAAAGACAGGCCTTTTTTTTATTACTACTCCTTTCAGATATGCTTTAAGTTTATAGCAGGACAAAAGTTTAACAGACAGTATTAGGAATTTAATCCAAGTGTCATGTAACGGTCAATGAACTGGAGGAATGACGTTGGTGGCCAGCATGTTGAAAGTACTATTGCACAATCTGAGTAGTAAACCAGTAAGGAGAACGTGATTCTGCACCACGTATGGTAATAAATCTACCTTTTTCTCTTTGAGGTTGTCCTTCTGCGGCCTTCAAGGGCCCTTGATGATGTCACTTTATACGACAAGTTGGCTGTGTCAGCACATTTATCAGACCAATCACTAGCAGCACATGACCAGGGCCACATCAGGATCATTCCTTCAATCATGTGACCTTTGAGATTGAGGCCAGGATAAGTGCAAGAGCAACGCAAACTCAACAAGACTTTGATACTTCCTTGTTTGTCAAAAACTTTACTGGTGGATTTTTTTGTGCAACTGATATGGGGAGGACTTGTTTGAACTGGGTGGAGACAATGTTTTTAAGATATTGGGGTCAGATTGAGCCTGTACTTGAAAAGATCACTCACCGAAGATCTCCCCATTCTTGGCATACTCCGTGACTAAGTAAAGCATGTTCTTAGTCTCCATCACCTGAGAGAGGGAGAGGACGAAGGAACAGGGGCCGAGGGAGGGGGAGAAAAGAGTGGGAGAGTGAATACACACAGAAGACCATGTTTCAATAGCAGTATTATCAGAGCATTGATATTACAGTCTCCTGCGACAAGAGAGAATTAGAATAAGGAAAGAAGAAAACTGTTAACAACAAATACAAATATTACACAACATGTCCACATGGTTCAACTGCAGAGTCTGGCATCCACAGAGTCAAGAGCAAAACAAAATGCATGAATGGCACAGGGTCTAAATATGGCATCAGTGTAAGAGAATGGAGGTGGACGGTTGGTGTTGCCGAGTATATCTGAATGGTACTTAAAACCTTTCAGCCCTCACACTGTGCTGTGTTGTGTAGGAGGAGGAGAACCGATTTAGCAGCAGAAACACTCATGAGATGAATAGAATTAAATGCGGAGGGGAGAATCAGATGGAGAGGGGAGGATGAATCAGACACAGCGAGCCAGACGTTCACACTAGAAATCCCACGCTCATTGTTTATGATCAATTTTCCATCTGTTACACTGACCGATTCATGGATTAAGGAAATGAAAGCCAGTTTTTTTTTATTTTGGTTGGCCCTGGTTGTGTAATAAACACATTTTGTGCTATCTGTATTGTGGAGCTGGAATACGACTGATTGAACAATAGCGAAGACCCGCACCTGTGCTGAATTCATAAATCAAAACAAGCGGCATTGTGAGCCAATACAGCAACTAATCTGGGAAATAAACCTTTCTCACAGCGGACATTTTGACTCGTCACAGCAGGAAAAAGCACAGGTGTAACTAGCAGTATTACCGATGGCTTTGTTTCATTCAGGTGTGCCAGTAAACCAGCATGTACAATAGCAGGGCCCTGGCACTGCCACACCTGAGTGGAATGCAGCCATTATTAATGTTATTAGTTACACCTGTGTTTGACAAGAAAAATCTGCCAAAGAGGTTTCTGTTTATGCTGGACATCTTTTTCTCTCATTTGTTGTTGCACTGCAAAAAAGCCAACTTGTATTTTTTGGCCTAAAACAGTGATTTCAGTTGGTAAAACTTGGAAATATAAATTATTGACATTTAGGGCAATAATGTAAGTTAGCACAACAAAGGAAGCAAGTTGTCTGCTCAAAAACAAGTTGGTGAGTTGTTGTTACTTATATATTTAAGTTGGGGTTCAAAACAAGGGACAATAGTTCTGCTAACTCTTATTTCTTTGTTGTGAAATGCGGGAAAGCGGTGAAATTCATTAGCGAAAGCTAGCAGCTAACTGATGCTAGCGGCTAACTGATGCTAGCAGCTAACTGATACAATCGTGCCAATTCAGCACATTGCAGAAGTTAGCAGAAGTAAGGATTAAAAGTTATTACAATGTAAAATTATAAGTTAGTACAATTTACAGTTGGGTTGACAAAAATCTGAATTCAGAGTTGAGCAAACTCGAAAACAAAACTTAAAATATTTAGTTTAATTGTCCAACTTAAAATTTTATCGAAGTTTGTTGCCTTGAAATTTTGAGTTCACCCAACTTTTCTTTTTTTGCAGTGTGTTAGAGTCAGCTTCATGCTACAATGTTGTCTGTCGTGAATCTATAAGCCGTCTTATGCTGATCATTATATTCTGAGGAGGGATTGGGTAAAGAGCAGTGAGACACACCAGATGTTTTAGGCAACATTTTCAATTGTAAAAACAGTATTAAAGCAGTGCTGGGTGTTATTTGACATTTTTTAATACAGTAGTGTCCAGAGGCGTGGACTCAAGTCACAAATTTGATGACTTTAGACTGGACAAAATGACTTGCAACTTGACTTGGACTATAACACCAAGGACTCATGACTTTACTTTGTTTTGAGCCTTTTCACTTGAAAATACTGGATAATCCCTCCAAGCCAAAAGATTGAAAAGGTATGTTATTTAAAAAGTGTGCCGTGGATCAATTCATTACCCCACATCTCCTTAACCCTTTATCAGGCAAAGAACTATATTTGGTAACTTCAGGTGATATTTCGAGAAAAAAGTTGCAAATTAACTTGATTAAAGTGGCAAATCTACAAGAAAAAAGTTGCAGATTTAAGAGATTTAAAGTTGCAAATCTGCGTGAAAAAAGTTGCAGATTCACGAGAAAAAAGCAACTTTTTCCTCCCAGATTCACCAATAATTAAATTAATCGAAATAATTATAATTTAATCAGAAACTGTCTCATAAAGAAATGGGGTCAACAACATTATTTATTTATTATAATTTTAACAGATTTGCTGCCAGACGTCGATACATGCTACAGACTCAATTTGGTACCATTAAGAGCTTTGATACCTGCCCCTACTTGCAAAGCTAGATATCAAGCAAATATGATGCATTTAAAAGAGCTCATAGAAATTCCACAGTATCTTAATATTGTGGTTCAGACTCTGCTACAACAGGCCTTGTGGTCATCTATATTACATGTCTGCAGCTGCTTAAAACTAAAAGCCTTCCTGCACCATCAATAATTGCTCCACTACTTCATTACAGCAAAGATAATACATTAAGTACACAGTATACAGTATTATACAGTAAGCAGACGGTATTTCAGGCTCCAGACAAAGCAGACTGCTTGTTGTAAATTGCAGCTATGGGGAAAATAACTGAAGCCAAACCTCTGTCATGTTTTAAATTGTAACAGAAGTAAATTCATAGTCTGAATTCCAGATACCAACTTTGTGTTTAGCTCTTCACTGGCGCTGAATGTGTTTAAAGACACTCTAAACATGCATTTTCCACTGAACCTGTCTGAATATCAGGCCATGAGGAGGAGCAGCTGTGGTGAATCACATGCTGTATACAGGCTAGACTGTTTAATGTTTTAAGACAAGACTGTAATTGAATAACTTTTAAATGTAATGTAATAATTTGAATGGGTTTTAACAATAGGGGGATTTATTGTGGTGTGGAGGATATGGAATTAGGCTCATGGTCCATCCAATATCCTCAATTTATTAAAGCATTTCCTGTGACAAGATTGATATTCAAATGGTTCACTCATTTTGTATTGGCCTTACTACAAAGGTATTGGTAGACAGAGATCGGCTTTTTAATTTTGAAAAAACATTATCCAGTGACAATTTTGACTATTTGTACTTTTTTTCGTACTGGAAAGCTCAACGTCCAAGACACTCAGCAAAGAGACTGAACAAGCACACACAACAAACTTGAGTGGGGTCCATAGTTTGGTTGTGTGTCTCATCGTTAGCTAAGGGTTCCCTTTGATCCACAAGGCCGATCCCACTTTATGAGACTAGAAAAGAAATCTCTAATTGACCTGCGCTGATTGGATGGATCGGCCGTTGGAAATAATGATACACACCAAAATAACACAGTAGAATGCTGGAACGGTGCCACATGGTTGTGTAATGATAATGAACACTCATTTACTTTCTCTAAACAAACTAACAGGACCCCAAAGGCTTATGTAATGCAAGTGAATCACCAAAGCTGTTGAGTTATTGGCGGTTAGGCAATTTTAAAAGTAACCAAGTTAAAGAAGTTTCTCTTTTAGTCTTGTAAAAATTCATGTGAGGTTCCTTTCACACCAACACATGGATACAACTGCTATAAAAAGGTGTCAAAGTGGCACGAGGGAAGTGACATTTATGGGTTTTATTTCAGACATCGGAGATGCAACCATCCAACCATGACTGGTCAGGCCATTTTCACAACCCACATTTTGATTTGTCGTGGTAGGAAAAGTGCAGAGGTTACTAATAACATTAACGATGGCTCTGTTCTATTTAAGTGTCCCAGTATGACAGTGAGCCAGCATGCACACAATACCAGGGACCTTGAACTCAAGAAAAGTTAAATGGAAATCAGCCGTCGTTAATTTTATAATTTAGAAATGTGTTTTCCCTACTTTGACAAAATGTCTTCCATGACAAAGGCAGTGTGGGAACAAAAACAAGACCAGAGTTCTGAATTTAACTGTTTGTTTACTTAGCTTAGCATCACTCTGTATATTTTCTTTGTTCTTTACTTATGGAATAACAAAATGATCAAATCAGTGACACTCTGAACTGCTGAAGACTGACCTAGTTTTTTATCTGGGCAGAGAAATTAAATACATTAATAATTGTTTTTGAACAAGCAATAAATCCATTCTGGCCTATATTAGATGTTTTAAGTTAGATAACTGTTATAAAGAAGTTATGAAATATATCTGATGTGTCAGGACAACAACTAACATCATTTAGTCTGAATCATACCAAGAGCACCTTCACACGGTCAGAACACACACAGATGCACACAGTGCCAAATGTCAGTCAGTCATTAACTATGCTCTCATATCTTAAACTATCCAGGGGTGGCAGGTTCTGCTAGGCAGCAGTTGTTTGCTAATGCATTAGAAAATGACCTGGATTGGTCCTGCGCTTCAACACCCTGACTGCTAAAGAACCGGCAGTGAAGATCAACAAAGAGGAGTGTTGAATTCTGCTCCACAAAACTGATTTGTTCTCAGGTTAGGCAGACGGCTAATTCTAGGAACCCATAACCGATGTTACATATGTTACATATTACATTATCACCCCAGGGGCCTTCTTTGACAAGAGGCTGCTTTCAATAAAGGTGGCCTGGTTTAGACCTAACTCAGACTTCAGATAGTTGTTAAAATCTATTGACTTGTTGAGTTAAACCTGTCTTAAGTTGAACTACTTTTCAACTAATTGGCAAATTAATACTTCTTTCAAATTAAGAACCAACCGCGTCAAACCCAAGATAACCACATGATAGTTTCTAGGCCACTACGCTCTCTAAATACCCTTTACCTCTACAAAATTGTTAGAAACCACAAATTACAAACTATGTTTTTTCCTGTTCTTGTCATTATTTGCCACTAGTCAACAGGTGTCACAGACAACTACCATAAAAATCATAAAAACATGAGCATATTAGTCCCACAATGGGGAAAGTACTCTCTGTACTTAGACTAATCTGACCACTTTTCCACCAAATTAGCTTAGCATTAGCATTCAGGATTCTCTGAACCTTGGTGCTATCTAGCGAAACACCGCATTTTCCACCAGTTTTCAGTGGAACCATTGTATAAAGTATGAGTCATCAACAGAGGCTGAATACAGCCATTGCAGCAGTAGCAAGACTGCTTTTAATATCTACAAGTTTTCTTCCTGTTATTTCAGATATTTTATCAATAAAAAAACAAGCATGGTCAAACTAATGATAAGGAGATAGACGAATATTATGTGCAAGACTCTCTTTCCAGCATATGAAATCTAACATGTCTACAAATGTCGTCATAGTCTGTACTTCAGGTCAAAACCTGAAAACCTGCTTTTTTGTTTGGGTTATGAACCAATTTATTTTTGGTAGAAACAGTTCAAAAATAGATGTGCAAACAGGAAAAGGAGGCCATTCCATGTTGATGGAAAAGGGCTATCTGAGAGCAAAATTACGACTCTGAGGACCAGTCTAAAATATCTTTGTGCAACCAGCCAGAACAGCTTTTTTTTGGCCCCTTCAGACTGGTTAGGAAACAAGTTTGGAACAAATAAGTCTTTGTAAATGACAGCTTTGACTAAATTTTACACATTTTGTCATGGTTGTGTGTTTGGTATATTAACTGGAGTAAATATATACAGTATAAAAAACATCCTTCCAACATAACAGCTACAATCACAGTGACAGACTACAAGCAATGGGTAATGGGATGGGTCAAAGAAAAAGTTAAATCAAAGCAACAGAGACAGAAATAAATCTCCTGAAAATCTCACGATTGACAGAGCTTCTCGAGCAAAGGACACAATTACATAATGGAGAGAATACATTACAATTTGCAGATATATAACCATGACAGATTGAGCTTGAGACTCACCTGGTACAGCTTGATGATGTGGGGGTGGTCCAGCATTTTCATGATCTGGACTTCTCTGTAGATCTTCTCTAGATTGACAGCATCCAATTGGGTCTTGTCAATGATCTTAATGGCCACCTGCAGAAGAATACAACTATAATCAGTCGGTCTGTCTATTACCATACAATAGGGCTCATCAGACTCGATGGACAATGAAAAACAAAATCCCAACACTCACATACACACTAGTGCAGACACCAATTAAATATTCTCCAAGCAGCAAAACGAGACAGTGTGTTCTTTTCAGAGGACTGCTACTTTGACTAGGTAAATGCTTAAATACAGCTCGTTCTGAAACCTTCATAAACACTCTTTAAATCTGAGCCGATGAAATATCACATGAAGGTACGGCAGAGGCAAACACAAGCCTCGGTGGATGTACACACACACACATACACACCCACAATGACACGTACATGTGCAAATTGCACGCTCACAATTTCAACACTCTTGGCTTTGATTAATGATGTCCGGTGGGTAACAAGGCAATATTAACATCTCTCCTTCAGACTGTCTCATAAACAACATTTCATCAGTACGATCTGAAGTGTTTCCAAGCGTCTATGAGCCAAGCTGGAGGAGTAAACAACAGGAGACCCCATTTCCCCTCTCAGTAATCGCACCACTGTTAGATTAAGTTGGAAAACTCTTACCAAGTGTTTAGATTGACAACTGGTCTGCATAAAAAGAAGTCTGAGGACTAAGCACCAATTACTTGATCAACTAAAAAAAGGAATAAGCTACATTTTTCAGTCTTCTTTTTGCACAAATGCCCCCAAAAAGTATCTGCTTTCAGCCTTCTCAATATCAAAGAAGAATATAAAGGGGAAATCATTAGCTGCAGCCCTTGGTGAGCTAATAAAACAGGATTCAGGAAAGTGGGCTTTGAGTAAGACATCCATGAGATTTATTTGAAGCCAAGGCACTGCACAGAACGAAATAATACTTTCAGTAATAAAAGATTTTCCTTTGGAAAGTATTGACGGTCATTCAGCTTCATGGTTGTCAGATACACAGTAGAATATTTCACAGTAATTTAGAAGGAATGTGCGACTGCATGAATTAGATAGGGATGCACGTATCAGACCTTTTTAGTGCTGATGTGCCGGGCTTTGAGTATCAGCCGGTACCCAGTACCATTCTGATACCAGTATTTAATAATGTGCTGTATGTGTGGAAGTAACTGCAATCATTCTTTTATGTGTAATGGAAAATCAGGCCTGACTTAAACATTTCTTTTCTAACTTTGTAAAACAAATAAATTCAATAAATTGTTATCAAAAAAGTCTAAACCTTTTAACCCTTTATCAGGCAAAGAACTATATTTGGTAACTTCAGGTAATATTTCGAGAAAAAAGTTGCAAATTTACTAGATTAAAGTGGCAAATCTACAAGAAAAAAAGTTGTAGATTTAAGAGATTTAAAGTGGCAAATCTGTGCGAAAAAAGTCGCAGATTTACGAGAAAAAAGTGGGAAAAAAGCAACTTTTTCTCCCAGATTCACCACTTTAACCCTTAATAGGGCACTCATTGAAATACTTGCAAATTCCAAATTTCAACCCTAGAGAATATTGGAGGATATTACATACTGCCAGAATGTGTAAAATAAACATATGGAATGATATTTTGAGAAAAAAGTTTACGAGATTAAAGTGGCAAATATACAAGAAGAAAATGTGCAGATTTATGAGATTTAAAGTGGTGAATCTGGGAGAAAAAAGTTGCTTTTTTCCCACTTTTCTCTCGTAAATCTGCTACTTTTGGCAATTTTTTTTCTCGAAATATTACCTGAAGTTACCAAATATAGTTCCTTGCCTGATAAAGGGTTAAATGCAGCAACAAATGAGTCAAAAAATAGACAGGATTTAAAATTCCAATATTTAATGCATATAGTATATAACATATAAATAGCCATTTGTTGCTGCAATTTTTGAATGATCAGCCCCATTGTCACTGATACCCAATCCAGCTTTGTGAGTTGATGTCAGTATCGGATACTTAAACCACAGTGCATTGCCAGTTGATGTCACAATCTGTTGCGGCAAAACTTTAGCCAGGTCGAACTTTTTCTGCCAGATGACCCTTGCCTGGAAACCAGTTGAATCTGCCGAGCTCATGTTTTATTTGCTCTGGCAGATGCCTTTCAGATAGATTTCCACCCGGCCTGGCAAGGGCCAATCAAAACAATTTATCTCATACGTGACTGGCATCCAGGTCAACTCACTAAACTCATGTCAAACTAGTCACAGGTGATCAAATAAGAAACAACATTCTGTTGCTAATTTATTTATTTTCTTGCCTCAAATGTTTTCAGACACAAATTTCCGGTACTGTTTAGCTGCAATTTGAGAAAGTTTGGGACCAGGCCACTTGTTGGTAATGCCCCTTGAAATAAAAAAAATAACTTGGAAGTTCTTGACTAATACACATTTGCAAATTAGTCTGGCAATGCCCAGCTAAAATGACCCTTACATTTTTCATATTTGTATTCCTGCTGTGTCAATGCAGTGGTTTCTTTAAAATCTCCTCAACAGCCTTATGTTTGGCATTTAATTCTAAGAGATGTCTGACACCTCCATCCTAATGACACCTGGTTTAATCCTATTTTTGTAGTTAGCACTTATATATGTACAATAATGTGTTGATAAGTTTAACACTCTCCATTATCATCTCCCTACTGTCAGTACAGACAGGTATGCAATCTGGCATCAAATCCTGAAATCAAAATCTTTAACGACACTGCAGCTATAAGTCGAGACCTCTAGGACATCAAATTTGAAATCTCTGGGCGAGTACAGGGATTACAGGGTTCATAGCATGAAAAGATCTCAGCCAACTGATTACATTGTCAACAATGCTAACACACTCACAAATAAGACGTACTGCAGGCACAAGGTCATTTGAGGACAATGGGTTACAGGGGAATTTAGCTCATACATTAAGTAATGAGCGCAGAAAGGCAGCACAATGCTGTGATCAGAGATGGATAAATGTTCGACCCACTGAGCTGACAGACAGGACCGCATGAGAATGGGCCAGCACTATGCGAACCCACAAGCTGCAGTATGTACATAATGGGATGAATGGGTCAGTATAACACGCAGGAGCCATGAATAGAAAAAGTAGGTTATGCACACACAGGTACATCTATCTAGGAATATGCACACATCAGAGCTGCTTTTTCAGGCATCATTTAACTCTCTTTACACACATGCTCCTGGGTAACATCTCTTTTGCCCTGGCACATTCTCAAGGCAGATGGCGTCACATAAAGTTGATAGGCCGCCTCTGCAGCTGACCTTGGCCACTTAAACAAAAAGCTCTAGCCATGGGCCTGGCCGAGCCAAGCAGCTGCATTGGCTCTCTGTAGTGACCAGCGCTGAGTGAACTCTACCAAAACCAGTGGCCTGAAAACCAGCAACAACATGCATGATTTCATCCAACCCAAATACCACACCGGCTGAGGGAGAGGTGAAGCCACTTAGCGAAATCACCTGGTGTAGTGTTTGGCTGAATTTAAAACCTGCATTCACATAGCTGTTAGAGTTACACGGCTGCAGATTACCTGGCTAGACTAACGCGGCACCACTTCACAGCCTTCAATAACCAGATTAACACGATAAGAGTCTTAAGAGCCATTTTCTTGCCTTGTTATTCATTAAACCTAACATGGAGTCTCGTCTGAATGACGTAAATCTTTGTTTTTCTGTGCAGCAGGATTTGCTCACGTTCAACGACAAACAGTTGGAGGCTCTGTGAGGTCGAAGATCAAAGTGTGTAACTGTGTTTTTGCAGGCCTATTTTTCTATCACTCCCTCTGTCCTCTCCACACACAGACTAGACACAGACTTTGCATTAACTCCCTGTGTCTCTCTGCCATTACAACAGAAAGGCATGGCACCCAGTGGTACCGGTCAAGAAAGGCCCCTCTGTACAGAGTTGGCATAAAACTATAATTCAGACAAGCCCTGTTCGTTCTGCACTCATGCTGCATCATGTGCAGTGTTGGTAGTATCAAACCCTCGCCCAACTAAGGGAAGACCCCTAAAGCAGTGTCAGTGCATCGTTGTCTGCATGCATGCGTGCAGAACGCTTTGCTTTCCAATTACATAGCTCTGGCTGGCATATCCTGCTCCTCACAATGCTCTCGGCACTGCTGGCACAAGAAACCACTAAATCACATCATTATTTGGATTACATAATGGGACCACCGACCCATGCTGCATGCCCCAGACATAGCGACGTTTACAGCAGCCAGACTCTTTAGTTGGTACGCCGTGTGGCACTGTCTGGGTCACTACCAAACAGCAGTGCAGGTGTATGATGCGGGTCTCGCGCAGAGAAAGAAAGCATGCATGTTTACAGTATGTTTCCCAGCAGCACCGGTGGTCAAACCTCTTACTGGCAGTGATGTTGGCCGAGGGGGGGGGGGGGTGGGTGAACGTGCAAGGGAGTCGTTGCTCCTGGACCTGCAGGTATTCAAACACACCAGCTGTTGCTCGCGCTGGAGCAGCCAAGTAGCCCGGGGCAGTTACCTGATCCAAGTTTTTATTAGTGCATGATGTGGACAGCATTTCGGTGTCCGCTGTGAATATCTGGGGTGTCAACTAGTGCATAAAAGTTATGTAACTCAGCCGAACAGTAGCCTAAGTTAGCTTTCGGGGCTAACTAGTTCACCGACACACTCACCTCGGTCTTGGTTATGCGGTGTCGAGCCAGCTTCACGACAGCGAAATTGCCCTTTCCTAAAGTGCGCTCGATGTCGTAGAAGCCCACTCGGACCGGACCCCGGATCAGCGGTTTTTGGACACTGTCAGCCATGACCATGCTGTTCTGGATGGGACTGTTTGCGGAGGAGTAGGAGGTAGCCAGACGAGCAGGGGACACACGGGGGGCTCACGCGGGGCTGAGCAGCTACAGATAAAGACGAAAGGAAAACAAACCGCCCGCCGCCGCCGCCGCCGCTTCTGCTGCCGCCGCCGCCGCTCGAAGCGTGTCCATTAAAAATAGACAAAGTTGATTTCTGTGTCGCCCTGCCAGCTTGAACGCCAATGTGGCGACACTCTCCTTGTCAGTGCGGCGATACGAAGCAGGCCATTTGCTGAACCCGCGGGGCTGTCACACCACGTTCTCCAATACAATAGAGCTATAATATTTCAGCTCGAGGTGCCTCTATCAGCTACACAGCACACGAGTTGACTTGCAAAGAGGCATCATGTTCTCTGGTTGACGTGTATTGACGTCAAAGCCATAGGGGTATTTGTACAGGGGGCGGGGCCACGAGGCCGCTCCACACTACAGTGCCAATTGGTTGCCAAGACAACCAGACCCACCTCTTACGTCAACCGGTAAAATTGCTATTCTGAAATCTGTTTGCTTGCCTGCCCTGCTTGATTGCATGCATAGGTAACTTTGAAGTTTCGCCCTGCAGGTGTTTTCATAAGCGGCTGCGAGGGAAAAAGGCACCGAGAAAGGGTTAAAAATATTCTGAATCAGCCTCAAACTGCACCTCATAGTAATGTGGTTTGCAAGAATGAATGGAAAAAAATAATAATTTAAACAAAAATAATGTGCAAGGATTTAACATAAAAACAAAAAACAAAAATACAATTCAAAACACAGCACATGTCTGCGTTTAGATGTATGACCTAGAAAAAAAATTGCAATTGCCACTGCAAATCCCATCTATTAAAATAAATACAATTATATAATGTAACATGGCAGGACCTCATGTGAAACTAGACATTTTATCAGCAACAAAGGCACTTTGGTCAGCTACATAACAGCGCCATCTGTTGGCTAAAATAGAAAATTGAAAGCAAAGCTACACTGTTACAATACTATTTGTACTTTAGTAGTGTTAGAAGAAATACTCAGATTTTTTAAATTAAGTAATAGCAAATAAAAGCTACCACTGTGCATAATACTGTGTAACAATTAAAGTTCCTGCATTCAATATTACTTATACTTATACTTAAGTAAAAGTCCAAAAGTACAAGCATCAAATTACAACCTACAATAGAATAGCAGTCCACATGTGACCTATTGATTAAAAAATATAAAAAGAAGTATGTCCTAAAATAAATTATTAATAATATAAAACATATACTTAAAGTATTATAACAATAGTACTCCTTATTCAGCACATTTATTGCATAATTACTGACACATTTATTTGATCTTCATTTCAATTTTGCAGCTAATAAAGGTGGAGTTCATTTTAATTACTTTATTGCTGAATAGTTTAATCAATAATAAAACATCATATTTTCTTAATTTATTTACATTTTGTATTAATATGTATCTTCAGAGTAACTACAATTTTCTCTAATAAATGTAGCGCAATAAGGTGTACAATACTGGTTTCCAGAATGTAGTGGAGTAGAAGTATAAAGTAGCATATAATGAAAAATACTTGAGTAAAGTGCCTCAAAATGGAAGAAAACAGAAACAGAAACACTCCCCCTACATGCTTATATAAATATAAAAACATTTGAATATACTCTAATTATTACTAAAAAGATGAAGAGATAAAGAATGCAACCACAACATCTTGTAACAAACTTTATTAGCCACCCAAAGCTCACTTCATGTTTGGGATTCAACGCACATTCACACCCAGCAGTTGTTCTCTTCAGCTCCTGCAGTGACAGTCAAACACAGAGTAGTGGATTACTGAGCGGGTAGGCAGGAGCAGCGCTCCGAAGGCCTCCGCTGTCACGCATAGACTTCCTGAATGTAAGAGTTCCAGATGTGCTTTTGGCATTTCCTGTCTAACATTCTCCAAGAACACACTCAGCCTCTCCTTACTGGGCTCGCTACATCTTTCCAAGACACGGACCCAGCAGCCCACGTAGAAATAACACAGGCATTTATGTCCAGTAATGTATATCTATGATTATTTTACAGATTTACAAGCCTGCATGTAACTATTACATAACACTGATGAATGAATCCAAGATACACTCAAAAAATGGTCACTCCTAAAGTTTGTGTAATGTCAGATTTGGGGGGAGGGTTGAGTTTCCCACACAGTCAGGTGGAGTCAGGGAAAGCCCACAGCTTTGAGGTTTACTGGGGTCAGCACAGTTCTGTCATCAGTGTTTCCGCCTGTACTGTCCTGTTCCCTGACATCAGCGTCCAAACAGGAAGCTTTACACTGGGCTGACAACACTCTCCAGGTTTAGAGAAAAGGGTCAGAATACTCCCTAAATAGGACAACTCCACCGCTCCAGAGAGACAACAAAATCTTTTTGTCCTTGCATCTCATGATATCTAGTGACGTGATTTGGAAAACGGATGAGTAGTTTAATTCTGGATTGTTTACAAGATGAGTAACCTTGCATGAGTCCTCAAAACTTCCACTTATTCCCCGGGTTAAATGTGAAATCCATCACGCCAAATATAGCAGCACTGCTGCACAGTGAACCTGTCCTGACTCAGTAATGCTTATTTGAGCTCATTAATGCCTCCTGGAAACCAGCAAAAGCCTTTGTGCTGCTGTGAAGTTATATAATTTGTCAGAGAATCTGTCCGGATGAATATCAGAGCTCCACCGTAACGTTGACATTTGTTTTCTTGAGGTAAGTGTCTCAACAACTTTTTAATTGGATCCCCTAACTTTTTAATCAATTTAATTATGTGGTTTATAGGCAATATTTTGCAAGATATGTGACATTACCCTCTGCCTCAGCTGCATGCTTTAAACAAAACTATAATGTTAACATGGTTAACATGGTTAAGTACAGCCTCACAGAGCTGCTAGCATGGCTGCAGTCTTGTTGAGCAATGTTTGGTAATTACATTTATTAGCAATATTTGAAATATATTAGCATTTTATACAACCCGTCTATTACTCCTGAAGCCAAAGGTATGACATGCTCAGATTGAGAACTCTCTATCGGTGGGGTTCTGGGATTTTAAGCTACACAAGATGGATAGTTTAAAATCTATCCATCTTGTTTGTATCTCCAGTGCAGCATCCTGAGCATCCAAAACTGTAAGTCAGATAACTGTTTAACCCTTTATCAGGCAAAGAACTATATTTGGTAACTTCAGGTAATATTTCGAGGAAAAAAGTTGCAAATTTACTAGATTAAAGTGGCAAATCTACAAGAAAAAAAGTTGCAGATTTAAGAGATTTAAAGTGGCAAATCTGCGCGAAAAAAGTTGCTGATTTATGAGAAAAAAGTGAGAATATTGGAGGATATTACATACAGCCAGAATGTGTAAAAAAAAACATACGAAAATAATATTTTGAGAAAAAAGTTTACGAGATTAAAGTGGCAAATCTACGAGAAAAAAATGCACAGATTTATGAGATTTAAAGTGGTGAATCTGTGAGAAAAAAGTTGCTTTTTTCCCACTTTTTTCTCGTACATCTGCAACTTTTTTCGCGCAGATTTGCCACTTTAAATCTCTTAAATCTGCGACTTTTTTTCTTGTAGGTTTGCCACTTTAATCTAATAAATTGGCAACTTTTTTCTCGAAATATTACCTGAAGTTACCAAATATAGTTCTTTGCCTGATAAAGGGTTAAATGCAGCAACAAATGGGTCAAAAAATAGACAGGATTTAAAATTCCAATATTTAATGCATATAGTATATAACATATAAATAGCCATTTGTTGCTGCAATTTTTTGAATGATCAGCCCCATTGTCACTGATACCCAATCCAGCTTTAAATCTCTTAAATCTGCGACTTTTTTTCTTGTAGGTTTGCCACTTTAATCTAGTAAATTTGCAACTTTTTCCTTGAAATATTCCCTGACTCTAATTACCAAATATAGTTATTTGCCTGATAAAGGGTTAAAGGGACAGTTCTCCCCTGTAGTCAAAAATACATATTTTATTCTCTTACCTATAGTACCTGTAGCTAGATACACACAGGAGACAGACTTATGTTCAGATAACATAGGTCCAGGCTGACATAGTCATGTGTATAGTAATCCTGCACTACACCAGAAACCAGTAGGGTGTGCAGGAAGAAAGCGTCGGAGAACACTGTGTTCCTCTTTCTAGCTGGGTTCATATTCAAAACTTGGTATGAGGATGACAGACACTCACAGACACCAGATAGACATCTACAGTGTTATCCATAGATCTCATTTTCCACCCAACCAGTCTGCCGGCTTGGAGCTTTGCAGGTCTCATAGATGTCATTGGTGACAAACCCGCTTTCCCTGTCTGCACACGACACATTCTCATAGTCGCCACACTGGGAGTCCTGGGAAGGAGCACAGGAGAACTTTGTCCTGGTGTTTGCCGGCACGGTGCTGTCCAGAGCAGTGTGAGGCAGTTTGGTAATGTCACTAAAGGCGTAAGGTCCTTGTACGGCGTACGGGGAAGCTGTTGTTGACATCCATGGTTTTGATCTGCCGGGGTAGCCTTCTGTTTCTGTCTTCCTCCTGAATATGAAAGAAACTGAATTAAAGCACGCAATTTTGACGCCTACAACTTACACAAAATGACTAAAAAAGACACAAACTGACCACAAAATGATATAAAAAAGATACAAAATTACCATAAAAGACACAAAATGACCAAAAAAAGACACGAAATTACCAAAAAAAGACACAAAACTACCAAAAAAGACACAAAATGACTAAAAAACCCCACAAAATGACAAAAAAGACACAAAATGACCGAAAAAAGACACAAAATTATCAAAAAGAAGACACAAAATGGCCCAAAAAAGAAACAAAATGAACGCCTACAACTTGTACAAAATGCTGCAGCACGTCTTTTAACAGGCAAAAAGAAACGTGAACACATAAACCCAGTTCTGGCCTCTCTGACTGGCTTCCTGTCCATTTCAGAATTGATTTTAAGATCCTGATGTTTGTTTTTAAAATTTTTAACGGATTGGCTCCAGCGTATTTAGCTGAACTCGGTTCACAGACTAACCAGAGCTCTGTGGTCTGCAGATGAGTTCTACCTGGATGTGCCTAAATGCTAAAAACAAAAGGTGATCGCTCTTTTGCAGTGGCTGCCCCGAAGCTGTGGAACAGTTTACCGCTTCATATCCGGTCGTCAAAGACTTTGGACATTTTTAAATCTTCTCTTAAGACTAATTTTTTCTCCCAGGCTTTCAAACCTGCGTGAGAAGAAAGTTGTTTCTGTGTGATGTATTGTACATCTCATGTCATATATTATTAGATGAAATTGTCTTTCATTTTTATTTTGTGAGTTTATTGTTATTCATTTATGTATCTTGTATTCGATTGGATTTTTTGTTGTTATTCAGTTATGTAAAGCACTTTGGTAAACCTTGGTTGTATATAAGGTGCTCTAGAAATAAATATAATAATAATAAATTAATAAATTGACCTTGACGCAATTGGATCATCATTGGAACATGTTGCTCAACAGTAAATGTTCGTGTTAAAGGCCATATAAATTAAAAAAAAAAAAAAACACATTTCCGCTATGTTTCAATTGAAAAAACCTTTCTAAAACTAAAAATACAGTCATGGAAAAAATATTGGACCACCCTTGTTTTGTTCAATTTCAATTCAATTGTTCATTTTAATGCCTGGTACAACTAAAGGTATTATATTTGTTTGGACATATATAATGATAACAACCAAATTAATAATTAATTTAAGAGCTGATATCTAGCCATTTTCCATGGTTTTCTTGATAATGAATAATTTGGTTATTATCAAGATAACCATGGAAAATGGCTAGATATCAGCTAGTTGTACCAGGTATTAAAATGAACAAGAAATTGAAGAAAACAATGGTCTAATATTTTGTTCCATGACTGTATATGAGGTATAGTTATATATACCCTTTCTAAATGTGTGGTCACATTGGCCAAAACGAAATAAATTGATGCCATTGAATAAATATCCAATAAATGCATTATGTACAGATATAAAAATGCTTCTTAATATGTCATTTTCTTACTCTGCATCCAGAAACACAATGTTTAAAAGTGCTTTTACCTCTTAGCATGCTGTTTGTAGCAGAAGAACCCAGCAGCTGCAAACAGCAGGAGCAGCAGAGCAGGAATAGTTGCATAAAGGATGTAGGAAACATACAGGGTGTTGTCTGAGAGAGATACTGCAAAGGAAAGAGTATTACTGCATACTTTAGAACAAAGACCTTTATCCTTGAATAGCATGCCACAATTCTGTTGCTACAACTAAACATAAACATAAAGAACAAAATACATATTTTTCCTTTTCTTACCTGATGACTCCGGTAGTCCTATTTTTATCCTCTCATTTTTTTCTGTAGTTGAGAAAACATTTGGCCTCAGAGATGGAACTGGAGCAACCAGAAAACAAAAAAGAAATCATCAGTTGAATATGACAAAGGAAAAAAGAGAAAAATTACACTGTTTTTCCAATTGTTGCAGATTTCTACCAAAACAAACAATAAACAAAACATGTGAGTACAATTTGAAATATTCAAAGCATCAAATATGACAAACTTATTGTACCTAATTGTTTGGATTCCCCTGTTTGTATTTCCTTATATCACATGCAGTTCGCGAGAAGATTTCTGGGGGTCGCCAAATCATTTTGGAAGTCAGCTCTGTCTCCACTGTGTTAAAGTGTTTATGTGTTTTAGTCTTTTTGGTCATTTAGTCCAAAAATCTTTTTGTGATATTTCAGTCCTTTTTTTTTGTCATTTTGTGTCTTTTTTTGGTGATTTTGTGTCTTTTTTTGGTAATTTTGTGTCTTTTTTTGGTAATTTTGTGTCTTTTTTTGGTAATTTAGTGTCTTTTTTGGTCATTTGTATCTTTTTTTATCAGTTTGTGGTCAGTTTGCGTCTTTTATAGTCATTATGTGTCTTTTTTTGGTAATTTTGTTTCTCTTTTCGTCCATTTTGTGTCTTTTTTTGGTCATTTTGTGTCTTTTTTGGTCAATTTGTGTCTTTTTTTGATCATTTTGTGTCATTTTGTGGTCAATTTGATTCTTTTTTGGGGTACTTTTGTGTCTTTCCTGACAAATACCAAAGTAGCAAGTTATTACTTTACAAAGAGTCTCTGGCTTTCTGTTTTTTAGTTGTTGTCTGCTTCATTATTTGTCCAAAATTCGCCATATCAACTGAGTTTGTATGATCTGAACTGTGCGTGTGAGATTGTGTTCAGTGAGTGGGGGTCATGGACAACATGCATGTTAAATTGGGGGTCGCGACTCAAAAAGGTTGAGAACTACTGCTGTAGTGTACAGCATGTGACCTGCATTGTAAAGTAAACAACCATAACCTTAATACATTTTGACCACTAGAGGTCTACATTTACACAAAAGGGTAGCTGACATTTATAATAAGTGATAAGAAGTAGTGATGCAATGGTTTAGTCTGACGTTTCTTTATCTAAGTATCAACACCACTAAAGTAACTGTTTATCTATATCCCACAGAAACATCATGCATACAAGGACAGTATGTGCGGAGCAGCAAGTACATGTTGTACCTGCATGAGCTGTCTTCCCTTCCTCAGTAAATACTGGTACTTTTTCTGCAAGACACCAAAGGGTAAGTTAACATCATTCAGCCATTCAATCCTTGTAAAATAATGTAATCAGTGCAACTTCACTTAGCTCATAAAAAAGGATTTATTACAAACAGGCACAAGAATTGTTTCACATTGAAAATAGAAATGAAAGAAAAAAACAACAACTGGAAGAATCATTAGAAATTAGTAAGTAAAATTGTATTCATGCATATTTTATTTTGTGCGGGCAGTACATTTTACATTTTATTTTATTTATTTTTATCCCATTTTTAATTTATTTTATCTTATTGCATCTTACTGTTCTATTGTTTACTACATCTCTTTGTATTGTGTTATGTATTTATTGTTTGTGCAGCACTTTGGAAACCTTGCGTTTGCTAAAATTGTGCTATATAAATAAAGGGGATTGGATTGGATTGAAAAATAATCAACAAAATAAAATGAAATGAGGAGTAAACTGGCGTAAAGCAAAACAATATATGCTCCAGCTTGTTTTAAAAATATGACCACAAAGTGTGCACAGGGAGCAGAACAGTAATCTAGGCAACTCACTTTAAAGCTGCACATTATTTTTTAGTGCTAGGGGTTGACAGCGATGGCAACGTTTTAGTAAGTCTAATGGTTTTTGGAAGATAAATGTCAGATTTTGTGGCTGCAGGAAGCAAACCAGAAGTTGCCAAATGTCAATAATTCCCAGCACAGCACAACCAGGTACAACAGCACAGTGTCTGTGATCTATTGGCTCACCTTCTGGGTATTTGCAGACAAAGTTGTTCTTGGAGTTGCAGTTGTCATCGTTCCACTGGAACAGGAAATGACCTTCTTCGTCGGGCGGTGCAGAGGGCTGGTAGTACAGAACCACACACATTTCAGCACCACACGATGGCTCATCCCAGTGCCAGTTCCTGCAGCAAATAAGATGCACAACTTTAGACTTGTATTGCATTTAAATTGGACATGATTACACGCACTTTATTTCTGAATTTCCCATTCCCAAGACTGCAGACATTCCATCACTCCCACACAAGCACCTTCTAATCCAATAACATTTTCTAAAACCTTTTTTCCACTGATATTTCCTTTTTTTTTTAGTGTGCTGTCCCCAAAGATCCCTCATAACATTTCACAGATGCAGCCGAAATGCATATACACAGCAAAATCGAGAGTGTTAATTCAACTCACAGAGTGTTAAATTTAACACTTTTTCTGAGTTTATATAGTTCTCACGGACTCTGAGTTAAAATTACACTTTGAAAAGTGTAAATATTTTAACTCTTTAATAGTGTTAAATATTTGACACCCTTGGTGTTGTTTTATGACACCACATAAGTGCACTTTTAACTCCAACTGTTAATTTTTAACATACATCGTGTTATTATTTAAGTGTATTTTCAACGCTAAAATCGTGTTATTGCCTTTCACTGTGAGTGTTAATATTTAACATACATCGTGTTACTTTGACACATTAAAGTGTATTTTTTAACCCTAAAATCATGTTATTTCCTTTCACGAATGTGATAATTAACATTCATTGTTTTGTTATATGATACATTAAAAGTGCATTCTGTCTTTAGCCGAACGTACAAGTCACAAAATCTGAAAATCAACTCCAACTGAAGTGATTCTAACTCAGGTGTTAACATGTAACTCGCTTGTGTTAAAGTGTTAAAACTCCAAAATCAACACCCACTAACTCAAAATTATTAACACTGAAAAAACAACACTACAGATTTTTCTGTGTAGAGTAAAATGACCTGAACTTGGCCTTGCTTCCATCCAGCCAATAGTACTGCGAGGGGCATCCTGGGCTGGTGGTCCCTGCCCTGTAGCGCTGTTGGCTGCGGCGGAGCCCGATCCAATAGTCTCCATCTCCAGCCTGCAGCTGCTTTATGAACCTCTCCATCAGTCTCTGCTCGCTTTCTGTTTCAATGCTGAGCAAGTCGCCTCCATCTGACCTACAGGCCTGCCTGGCGTCCTCAAAGGTCAGCCTCCGCCTGCTGTCATGGATGTAGGACACCTTGTAGCATGGGCGCTCTGTCCCACGCCGACAGATCCTCTGGCCTGGACGCCACAGTCGGTATCAGAGAGATTAAAGCATGGTAAGTGAATGCTTTTTGTTTTCCTGTGGCACCCATGTAACATTAAGACATTAAACTACACAAGAAGTATTCTGATCCCTTACTTAACCCATTGAGGCCTGAAAAACCGCTGGGCGATTTTAAAATAAGCCTCTAATTTTCTGGAAATTCTGGAAAAATTCTGGGAAAAAAAGTGTCAACTCTTCCTACTAAATAATAGATTTTTCAGCCTCTGTAGCAGATAGAAATGATATTCAAAAAGTATTTGAGAGCTTATACAAATACGACAAAACGACGTATCTGCTTTCCAGGCTTCAATGGGTTAAGTAAAAGTACTAATACAACATGGAAAAATTACTCCACTACAAGTAAAAGTCCTGCAGTCAAAACTTACTTAAGTAAAAGTACAAAAGTATCAGCATCAAAATGTACTTAAAGTGTCAAAAGTAAAAGTACTCGTTATGCAGAATGGACCCACTCAGATTGATGAAAATATTCTAAATATATTATTACATCATTTGTTTTAATGTTTTTATGTAAGCACTGTTTTAATTTTGTAAAGATAGGGCTAATTTAATAACTTAAAACTGTTATAAGATTTAATTAAAATGAAATTAATTAATCACTTTAAATGGATCATGTCTTTTCTGTTAAATCTCGACCTGAAAAGTAACTAAGCTGGCAGCTAAATGTAGTGGAGTAAAAAGTACAATATTTTCCTAAAAATGTAGTGGAGTAAAGTATAAAGTTACATAAAATGGAAATACCCAAGTAAAGTACAAGTACCTCAAAATTGTACTTAAGTACAGTACTTGAGTAAATGTACTTAGTTACTTTCCACCACTGAAACTACAGCAGGGGGGGGCAACCTTTACTAACTAAAGAGCCACTGTTGGCCAAAGAAAAAGAGAAAATCGCAGAATGGAGCCGCAAACCTTATATTGAGCCTAAAATGAAAATTAAACAGCCTAATAAGTCTAAATTAGCCTACCAACATTATTAATAGTCATATTGAGCATTCATTAATATGATTTTGAAAACTAGTCTATCTCGGGGAACTCAAAACTAAACTCAAAGTTGGCAAAACTTAAAGGTTAAGGCGCCGGGCTGGAGACTTTCGGAAGCTATGAAGCACATTTGAGTTGACTTAAATGTCAAAACTTTTTTAATATGCTGTAAAAAGGCTATACAATTTTACAATTGAGGAATACAAATAGCTTTTGGTCTACACCATTGATAAATGAACATTTTAATGTAAAAATCATCATCATCATGTAAAAAGCATCAAGGACAAATGAGGAACTAGAATCTTTTCAAAGCTCTTCCCACATTTTCCTGTAAACTTAGGTTGGGTAAACCATACGGGAGGGAAATTACAGTGTAAAAACTATATTTTTAAGAGCTTAAAAAAGTTGTTTTTTTCCTTGATTGGAATTGTGCCATTCAAAATAGTTTTGATTATGTACTGCACTATGAGAGAGTCTAAAAATGTGAGTCTGGACATGTCTGAAATGCAGTGGTTTGCTGAGGTGGCACAACAAGTAGCTTAATTATTCACTAAGTATGATAATTATGGCTCTAAACAGTGAATCTTGTTTGTGTACTGATGACACCTCACTTACAGGTATTTGGTTTTTTTATTAATTAACTGAAAGACAACAGATTAAACCAGTGGTTGCCAATCTTCTCATGCCAAGATGCCGGTTTCTTAAATCATTTTGTGTGTTATAATGAAGGGGAAAACAAAGTAAGTGCTCTAGAAGTTAAAGAGACAGAGACTTTACCCAAAAGACCCGTATTAGTATCCCATGTGCATTTTTTATTTGTTTTATTGAGTTATAGTTATGTAACGTTGTTTTTGTAACATGGTTCCATCTTGCAATGTCAGAAAATTGAACAATCTCAACAACCATAAACAAAAACTCTTGTTGCCTAAACCTCACCTCACCTAACCATGGTCATGTGACGGTGATAGTCACATGTTCAAAGTAGCAGCAGACCATTCACATTTGTTTTTAATTGTAGAAATAGCTTGGCATGATGCGCAATATGTCCTTAGAAGTGGTGTGCTATTTGTACAACTTGTCATACGAGATCATGTTGTGAAAAAAAACTGCCCTTTATTGTGCCCTTAGAATAAAATAATATAATTGCTGTATCATACAGGCTTCACATGCAGCTGGTGCAGTTTTTTTTTTTCCACCTATGCCACTTTGAAAACCTGAGTCCACTACTGGTCATGACTACCTGTGAGGTTTTATATTTAGAAGTTGAAAAAATTTGAGCTGATGAAATGATGAAATATTTTACTTTTCCAGAAAAACAAGAAACAAGCGATAATAAAACTGAAATTTCATTTCTGAAATATTGCTTCCCTAACCCTAATCCTAAAGAAAAGACAAAAAATAATCTTTAAGTAAGCCCTGGAGGGAAATCCAGGTGTCAAAAACAAAACACAGAACCAAACCAAGAATATAAATATAAATAAAGATGAAGTAAAACAGTGGTCCCATATACAGACCTATGAAAGTGGACACATGTACAGTCTTTCAGGAAATACAACGTAAAGTCTATAAATATGAACCAATATGGGTCATTTTGGGCGTCTGTTGCATAATCATAATGTTGTTGTTAGTAGGAGCATAAATGCTGCTGCTACCATGATGATAAGCAGCATAATTAATGTTCTTGTGGCCTTTTATTGCTAAAGTTAGAAAAACTACATGACCAGACTTTAAATCAGTGATGTGAGTCGTTAACAGCCTGCTGATGTTCACTTTCCACCACATCACGTGTTGCTGTGTGACTGCAGCCTGTTTATCATTATAACGCGCATACTGTAGGCGTTATTATGCTTCTTTATGGTGGTTCTGGTTTCATCCTCTTTACCTTAAACCACTTTTTTTTTTTTTTAAACACGAAAATATAACATATCTTGTAAGAACTACACATCATCGATTAGCGCTGCACGCAAAATAAATAAATAAATAAATAAATAATAAAGGAAAACTTTAGCGGTAAAAACACACACATCTACGGCTTACCTTGGAATAAAATGCACAACGTGAGGCTTTACAGCATTAGTGTAGTAGTTTTGTTTCTTCGGAGTAAATTCTTACCATTTATTTTAGACGTGGATCCAGGGTGGAACAAAACGGCGATAACAGTGCCAAACAGCTTCATAAAATCCATTTCTACATGTTCACCCGAGTGTGTTGCACGATTAGACTTAAAATAAAGCGCAAACAAGCTCGCTAGAAGTCAAACTTCAGATTTTCAAACCCTTAGTGAAACAGACTAATGATAGAGGCAGCAGAGGAGTCTGTCCAGCCAAAACTGGGTCGACTAGTGGAGGCGTGCATATGGCGTCTGGCTGAGGGAAAAAACATCAAGAGTGAGATAGTCCAAGATTTTTTACTTTGAAACAGAGAAAGTAGGCTATTGTTGGTTTTCAGTGTTTTCTCTCCTCCTAGATGTAAACCCAAACCACCTCAAGGTATGAATTTGTGCATTTGTGCAGCCTGTGTTTTACTAAATTAGCAAAAAATCCCATTCCACATATAGTAATGTCATTATAATGGGATGAATAGAGTTCTTTGTGCACACACTATGCATCATGCTCCCTGTATTAAAATAAAGAATGAGTATCTCTCATTCCTCATTCTTTTTCCACTACACACACACACACACACACACACATTGATTGAGTGCTGTCTGGGGAGAAATAGCTCAGAGGAGAAAACAAAGCGAGAAAGCAGAAACAGAAACAAGGTTGACTTCAAAAACTTAAATGGTGCGTGTTAAAAGTACAACTCAGTTTTTCTCTTTTCTTTGTCTGGTAAACATGCTGTTCTAATGTGATGTGATTTTTTTTTGCACACACACACACACACACACACACACACACACACACACACACACACACACACACACATTCTTGTACTTCTATCTTTGTGAGGGCCCTCATTGTAATAGTGAATTCCCTTGCAAGGTTATAATAGTTTTGGATTTTTCATTAGTTTTAGTTTTAATTTTGTTGTGATTTTTTGTTTTCAAATTCAGTTAGTTTTAGTTCGTTTTTAGAGTGTGTTTGTTAGTTTTAGTTTAGTTTTTTTTTTTGGAAATGCTTTAGTTTTAGTTTAGTTTTTATTAGTTTTAGTTCTTTGTAATGGGGTGTTTGTTGGGTGGGAGATTAAAAGAGATCACATTAAATGTTGCCTTTATTTCCTTTGTCTTATCCATCTTCATTATGTATGAAAAAAGTTGACAAAGACAAAAACAAAGGACATTTTCACTATAATTTCAGTTAGTTTTGTAACCACACAATACAGTTTCAGTTAATTATCATTATCATGTAACCTTTAACCCTTAAAACAAAGTCTGAAATCTAAAGAAAAAAAAAGCCTTTAAAGAAGTGAGGACCGGCCAAAATGTCCTCACTTTGCAAAAATGTCCTCACTCTGTTGGTTAAAAACGTGTTCCGGTCCCCACTATGTAGGAAGTACAAGAACACACACACACACACACACACACACACACACACACACACACACACTGACACAGTGATCAGTGAATTTGTCCTCTGCATTTAACTCATCCTTGACACAACAATGCTACAGCTATGCTTAGGAGCAGTGGACAGCACATTTTTGCACCCGGGAAGCAGTGGGGGGGTCAGGTGCCTTGCTCAAGGGCACTTTAGTCCTTGACCACAAAACAAGTGTAAGTGTTTAAAAGGAAACTGACTCACTGACTGTAAAAACTCACTGAGGACAAAAAGTGAGATAGGGACAGATTAAGAGGAAGAGAGGGAGATTGGAACAGGAAAGCATGCAGAGGAGGAAGTGGAAAGGATTTTTTTCAGAGCCTTACTTCCTGTTCATTGCTTTGGTTTCTTTTCCAGGCCCTGGGGCTTTATTTCCAGAATATGAGTGATTGTGAAAGTCTGGAGCAGTCGTCGATGTTACACAACAGTAATAAGTCATTTTTCACTGTTTAATCCAGCAAATTAATCAGACTGAAACTTTCCCCCAGTAGACTGAGAGACTGACTGGTTAAAGAGTAGCCTTCTTAGCTTTAACCTTTAGATTTAGATTCAACATATATAATGTTTAAATTTAACATTTGGATTTAATATTTAGCTTAAACATTTTAGCGTAATGTTTAGCTGTATTATTTAGATTTAACATATGAGCCAACAAGCCAATAAATTGTTAATTAACCACATCAACAATCTACAAGAGTTTGCAAGTGCATTGAAAAAAAAAACTAGAGGCTGTGAGAGATTTCCCATCCGTTTCCATCGTGATGATGTTTCATGTTCCCGACAACCACTGTAGTCTCATCTAGCCACTTGTTCTTTTAGGATGTAAAAACTTCAAAATTCACAAGTGGGTTACTTATTTTATGTTGTACAGCAAAACGCGAACATGTCTTATTTTTGTGTTAACCACAGACCTTATTTCAGGCATCTATCCAAAAACGTCATTGATTTTGAGAGGAGAGACCCTAGGGCGCTAAAATGCTGTGTTTTGTTGTACGACATAAAATACTTTTTTTCAGTGCTCTTGCAAACTCTTTTGTAAATTTTAAAAATTAAATTAAATTAAATAAACAATTTATTAGGCTAGTTTTGCTAGCTTGTCAAAGCAGCTGGTTAGCCTGTCGGAGACTGTCTGAAGCAGGTAGTGACTAAGTCATGTGACTGTGGTGTAGTTTGCTATAGCATAACGTTAGCTTTTTTAGGTAACGCTTTATAATAAGGTCCTTAATAACCATTAATTAACAAGTAATAAGGCATTGTTCTCGCTTTAGATCCGGTAGTTGCAAAAAGCATAGTTAACTTATAGTTAACTTATAATAGATGAGCAATAAAGTATATTTTAATATCAATAAGCAAACAAAATAAGATTAATAAACACACAATTATGTTAATAAGGATCTTGTAAGGACTTACAAGGGCCTTATTACTTGTTAATTAATGGTTATTACAAGGACCTTAATATAAAGCGTTACCGCTTTTTACTTTTCATTAAGGCTTCCAACATCTTAAAAGTGGTGTTCATTTGTGAAGATTATCCTGCTGAGCAATACCATAGACCAAGGATGGGCAACTGGAGGCCCGGGAGCTGCATACGTCCCGCACCCTCACTTGAAGTGGCCCTCAGTACAACTACATGCATTTGAGCATGAAATCTTAAAAGTGCAGTGTAAAAATGCACAAAATTACTTCTTCAATTAATGTTTGTCTGCTGTTATTGCACTGAAAAAAAAGAAATCACAGTAAGTGGTTATTTTTTATTTGCTTCAAACCTTTTGTATTCCTATTTATACTGTTATACATGCATTTGAGCATGAAATATGTTAAGTTACTGCACTGTTAACATATTAATATTGCAGTTTCATCATATCTGCTTAAGTGCATCTATCTATCTATCTATCTATCTATCTATCTATCTATCTATCTATCTATCTATCTATCTATCTATCTATCTATCTATCTATCTATCTATAACATGTAACACAGAAGAGACCTCAGCACAGCATGCAGTTTGTCCTCCTCTTGTGTTGTGTGGTTTCCAACAACATCCATCAGCAGATGACCTTGGAAGCAGAGCTCCTCTCTGTGGAGAGCTGAGAGAGGATAGACAATCATAGGACTGTTGTTTACTACCTGGCTTCAGGCCATCTTGCTTTGCTGGTAACACATGGGTATTTGTCAGGCGGGAGTCTTGTTGTCAGACTGAACCTCTAGATGCTTATCAAGTGTGACCTGGAATGATTGTTCCTTGTTTTAGTCTTTCAAAGCCTCTAAAGTTTGTTTGATTATGAGTCGATGCACGCAAATGTTTGTCCTGTGATGAATAGCTGTGACTGTGTGTTGCAAACACTGTTGAGCTTACTTATTGGTGCTAAACAGGAATGTAGGCTACCAAAGACTAAATACGCTCTGCCAAGGCCTCAAGATAAGGATCCACCTTAACCCATAAGAACCCAGACCTATTTACCCTTAAAGGAAAAATAGAACACATTTCTGATGTTTTAAAAAAAATTCCACCCCTACACTGCAAAAAAGCCGACTTGTATTTTTTGGCCTAAAACAGTGGTTTAATTTGGTAAAACTTGGAAATATAGGCTAAATTACTGACATTTAGGGCAATAATGTAAGTTAGCACAGCAAAGGAAGCCAGTTGTCTGCTCAAAAACAAGTTTGTGAGTTGTTGTTACTGATATCTTTAAGTTGGGGTTCACAACAAGGGACAATAGTTCTGCTAACTCTTATTTATTTGTTGTGAAATTTGGTCATTAGCGAAAGCTAGCGGCTAACTGATGCTAGCGGCGCTGCTTGTTACAGCTACAAGAGTAGCCATTAGCGTATCTATGCTAACTCAAAATTGTGGTCACAACATTAGCTGACATTTCATAGTGGCGTTACAATCATGCCAGAGAAATTCAGAGTTGAGCAAACTCAAAAACAAAACTTAAAATATTTAGTTTAATTGTCCAACTTGAAATGTTATCGAAGTTTGTTGCCTTGAAATTTTGAGTTCACCCAACTTTTCTTTTTTTGTAGTGTAAATGTCAAAGATCTGTAATGTGACATATACGATACATTGGGCGTTTATTGTATTTATGTTTATAATATTTCTTATTTTTAAATGAATAAACTAGACACCTTTTCTGCTTACAGAAACAAATTTGCCTTTTTCTTTGCATCTCCACAACATAGATCAAAATTGTGACATTGATAGTGCTGATTAACAATAAATTCTTTTTCAGATTTGTTTTTAAGTAACAATAATAATTAATCAATCATGAATACAAACAAATAACTTTTTTGTTTGCATCTCCATAACATATATCAAAATTGTGACTTTAATTTGTTCAGGAAATATGGTCAGAACACGTTAAATGCAATACAGGACATCCTGTTAACAGATTAGAATTGTTAAATGGGCTTAAACTTTCTTTTTTTTCGCGACCCGGCCCCGGATAAGCGGAAGAAAATGGATGGATGGATGGATGGTTTAAACTTAGCCTCGTAGCAAAAAATAAGCTTTTTGAAATTAGCTACTTTTTCACATTTCTGTTTCCAGTCACAGCCACATTTTGGAGAAGTCACTTCTTGTCAAATTCACCACACCAGGGTGTTGAGTATACGTCGCTTAGGGATTTAATGACTTAAAGGGAAGCATAAAGCTGAATATGGGAGATTCTAGAAGATTTAAAGTGTTTGTTACACGGGTGTCACCATGGGTTCTTATGGGTTAAGATCATATTATTTACAGGGGTATATTTTCACTTTCTGCCCCAGTTGGTAGTCCAGCCTTGTTGATTCAGAACGAAACATGATTTTATAAGATAACTCTATTTTTGTCTTTGATTATTTGTGCTTTTTTTGTTTTCTGGAATGGATGGATGGTCTTTTTCTCAGAACCATATAAACAATGGTTGTCCCTGTGCTGCTGTGTGATAATTTAGGAGGCTGTTGTGTTTTTCTGCTTTCACTCCTCAGTGCTGGTGAATCACGAGTCCATCAGACACAGAGAACAACAAGGTATTTGAGCTCTGTCTAATTTTGGCCAGCAGATGACACCAAACTACTGGTGAAATAAGGCAGAGCAGCCAGTCCCCATTTACTTTTGAAATGTATCTGTCATTGTGCAACAACACCAGTGGTGACAAGTAACTAATTACATTTACTCAAGTTTTTAACTTATGTACAATTTTGATGTTATGGTGCTTTACTTGAATATTTCTTCTTTGTGTTTTTTTTTCCTATGCTAAATATCTACTTTAAACATAACATTTCAGAGGGATATATTGTTCTAATATTGTCATAAAATATTAGTTGCAGCGGACATTGTTGTGCATTACAAAAAGGACACCTGTGAAACAGGTGGAAAAGTTTTCCTCTGTGAATTATTATTATTATTATTATTATTATTAATAATTTTTATTTATTTATGTATTTTTTTATTATTTTTTTAAATTATTATTATTAATTTTTATTTATTTATTTTATTATTATTATTATTATTATTATTATTATTATTATTATTATTATTATTATTATTGTTATCATTTTCCAGGATCATTTTTAAGTGTTTGTTGTAAGTAATTTCATGGAGAAATTAAAACTCAACTGGAAGAAAAAGCATCCTTTTGTGGCCGAAATGAGTATTACAGTATGAGAAAAGAAAAGAAAAAGTTTTTTTTTAACCTGGCAAAATGTTTTTATTTCCCCACCTGTTTCACAGATTTAAAAAAAGAAGAAAGAATACATAGAAAGATTAGTCTGGCAAAACACTTTTTCACCTGTACTTGTGACCTGTAGGTCAGAAAATGGATCCTCAGCGTTTCTGTATTTTGCTGGTACTTAAGTAGTTACTTTTACTTAGACTGAGTTTGAAGCTATTATAAATGCACCACTTTTACTTGTAGGGGAGTATTTTTTTTACACTTATGTGATACTTTTACTAAAGGATCCGAAGGCTTTTTTCACCATGTATTGACACCAACCAATTGGATTTTTCATATGCTTTATTATGGTGCAGTTATTTTGACAACATTTTGTCAAAATAGGACATTTATTTAGCCTATAATGGATGCACAAGGAAGTTATGTACAAAAACAGAAATCTAAAAACTCCTCTGAAACGTTGGAGTTTTGCAACATATTTACGCACTTGTGATATTCTATATCCAGACCCCGAGAGGTCACTTATGATCAGCTTTACTGTACATGCCCACAGAGTACTGTACTGAGCCTCCTCTACCTTCCCAGTGTATCCTCTTTCTTCAAAACTAAATCTACATCCTGCCCTGGGCCTTGTTTTCATTGTTTTCTAATGTGATTACATATCAGTAACCATTCTAGCTCTTCGTGAAAAGAACCAGTATTGATGTACACTAATCAGCACACTGTCAGTCTGATAGATCTAAATTTAGACTCCCCATTTAATATAGCGTCGCTTCATGGTTATTGTATGAATTTTGTTAAAAAATATATGTCGTTAGGAACGCTAAATCCGTCTGCTTATCTCTTAAAATCCCTTGAAATTCGGGTCATATAATTTATGGGTTATGAGTTATTTATGGGCAGTTGAACATTACTTTCTAGACTTTCTATCCATCGTGACATTATCTCACGTCCCTGCAGTCAGAGAGAGGGATTACATGAAAATGAAATGGAGAATGTCATTAAAGTGTAGAAGAATGGCAGATGAATTGTTTCCAAACAGGTGTCCTGGGAGGTAAACTCCTCAGACATGTAAGACTGGAGAGGTTGTAGAAGAGTGACGCATCCGTGGATAGTGTAACAAATGTCTTCTCTGACCATGGGCACTTTAGCACAAACACTGATGCTCCTTTTCATCCTGTATATCTGAGGAACAATGGGGCAGCAACAGTTGTGGCCTATAGCTAGAGAGACTACCTGCAATGCAAGTCTGGGGAGACAATAGAGGAGAGGTTTGTCATGCAAGGGAAATTAACAAAGGTTAATCCTGGTTGGCTGAGGAGATCATTGCTTGTGGCAAGCATGATCACCTTTCAAGGTGATTCATGGTGTTCCATTCAAAAAATGTGAATCCTTTATTCAGGACAGTGAATCCCTGCACAGTGATTTTGAAAAATGTACTCCTTTCTTTAGAGAGTTGTCGAAGTTTCTGGTTGTTAATGAGTACATTTGTAGCTGCAGTGGATGGATATTTGCAAGACATTAGAACCATTTAAGTTTGAGTACCATGTCCCAACCATCCTGTGATGTAGAGCCTGACATTATATTTATACATATATATGTTATAAATCCCCTTTGTGACCAGCAAATACACCCTATTAATCTGTTAATTTGATTATATTGATATTGTTGATTTAAACAGGTTAATAATTATGTTTAGGCATTTTTTAGTTCAGTCTGTTTGAGTCGGGCAGTTTGCAGGGCAGCTATGTTTGCGTTCGGGGGTCCGAATCAGCATGGGTTGAATAATGTGTGTGTACTTACCTGCTGCTGAAAAAGTTTAAGATAAAGAAGTTAAAGTCAAAAACGGTGTCCTTATTCCCTAACCGGAGTACGCTCACGGGTGAAGAGTCCCAGCACAACACTTTCCCCCTATAGTTCTTTAATAATATATATATATATATATATATATATATATATATATATATAATGTATATACAATATTATCAGCCGATATTGGCCTATCAAAGTCATTAGTCGGTATTAGTGTATATTCTGTCTAATATGTGCTTTTATGAAAACTTTTTTTACACAATATATAAAGCAGAAAGTGTTGCATGCTGTGATTTAGAAATGGTGTTAGGTACCACTTTTTTTAAATTCTTTTTTTGCTATTCAGCAATGATGTTTATTAAGCTTTTTATTGTATTACTATTTATTCTTTATTTTCTCAGTTATCATTCATATAATTGGCTGACAATATAATACATTGTTTATATAATATGTAATAACAATATTATTTAATAAAGTTTTATGTTTGAGGAAGAAGCTCTCTGAGTTCATTTGCAGAGTGGTGAAAAATTGATGCACAATAACCCAAAAAAGGTCTATTTTCATTCCAGCTCCAAAAAATTATTATATCTAAATTACCTCTAAAATCAGTCTTGGGATCGGTCTGAAAAATCCCATAACGGTAGGCCTCTAATGAGATGTCCCCTCAACATGTTTATATTTCTTTGCCTTTTGACATACTACACTATTAATTAAAAATGGTGGAGGGAAGTTATTGTTTCATGTAAAGGACACTTTCTGACGAATAGCTGTTTAGTCCTTTAATTCTCAGAAAACAATAATAATAATAATAATAATAATAATAAGTTATTGGGATGATTATTCACTTGTTTAAAATGAATAAAAAAACTTAAAAATGCTTCTTTGTGATTTCATAATATATGCATTAAATGGGTTAAAGAGATCAATATGTCAGAATCAGAATTGACATTTTAAATGATTTTCTTTCTGCATGTTTTCAGTCACTATTCTACTAATAGTATTCAACTGTAGTGTGCTCAATGATCAACAACCTCTAAGTTTAAAAGAATTTAATGAAAAGTGGATAAAATGTGATTATGACCGATTATTATTTTGTTCTTATGGAGTTTCAAAATAAAGTTTTTGTATGGCAGCTTTATTTACCAGTACATATGTACATTGCATCCCAGTCTAAGCTTCATTTGCATCAGAACAAGCAGCCAAAATCTATAACTTTCACCTTCAATAACAATGTTTGGTGCAGAGAAACCTGAAACAGCACCAGAGGGATCTGTGTCAAATCCCACCGACACATTAATCTGCTGGGTTTAGATCTGACAGTGAACCCTGCCAGGAGCTGCTGCTGTCTAAACCAGGAGTCACGGTAGAAACATGGAGAGAGAGAGAGAGAGAGTGTGTGTGTTTGTCTGTGTGTGTGTGTGTGTGTGTGTGTGTGTGTGTGTGTGTGCATGTAAGGGGTCTATAATTAGTTGAAGAAAGGGCTCGAGAGTCTCACCTCTATGGTTTTAGGTGTCTGGAGGCTGTCAGATACTATAAAAGCAGCACTGCAGCACGTCTTCTGTGACACCTGCTCAGGTACCAGCTAAGGTAAGGCTGACTGTCTCATTAGCATTTAAACATCAAAAGAATATTGATTTTAAATTACAACTTTTTAACCCTTTATCAGGCAAAGAACTACATTTGGTAACTTCAGGTATTTTGAAAATTTACTAGATTAAAGTGGCAAATCTACAAGAAAAAAGTTGCAGATTTAAAAGATTTAAAGTGGCAAATTTGCACGAAAAAAGTTGCAAATTTACAAGAAAAAAGTCGAAAAAAAACAACTTTTTTCTCCCAGATTCACTGGGAATTCACTTTAACCCTTAATAGGGCACTCATTGAAATACTTGCAAATTCCAAATTTCAACCCTAGAGAATATTGGGGGATATTACATACTGCCAGAATGCATAAAAAAAACAGATAAAAATAATATTTTAAGAAAAAAGTTTGCAAGATTAAAGTGGCAAATCTACGAGAAAAAAAAAGCGCAGATTTATGAGATTTAAAGTGGTGAATCTGGGAGAAAAAAGTTGCTTTTTTCCCACTTTTTTCTCGTAAATCTGCGACTTTTTTTGCGCAGATTTGCCACTTTAAATCTCTTAAATCTGCAACTTTTTTTCTTGCAGATTTTCCAATTTAATCTAGTAAATTTGCTAATTAGTTAAATTAGTTACCAAATATAGTTCTTTGCCTGATAAAGGGTTAAGGAAAATGCAGTTTCAATTGGGCAATGCTTAATTTTCAACCCAGTTTCATCTTGAAAAACACATACAGTGTTTTTTTTCTAAATAATATTTTTTTTTGTGTATGTGTGTGTTTTTTATTTATTTAAATAGTTTATATATTTTTCTCCATCTAAATACAGATTGATCAATCTGACTGAGCCTCCTCCAGACAGCATGTCTCTGTATCTTTGTCTCCCTCTGCTGGTTGTGCTCCTGCAGCCCGCTCTGTGTCTCTACAACTGCTCCTCTGAGTATGAGAGGACACCGGGTACGTTAACTTATACTTTCACTGAGCCAGATGCTTTAACAGTCTGCATTTAAAATATGTATTTCACGACTTTTGAGTATGGTAACGCTTTATTATAAGGTCCTTAATAACCATTAATTAACAAGTAATAAGGCATTGTTCTCGCTTTAGATCCGGTAGTTGCAAAAAGCATAGTTAACTTATAGTTAACTTATAATAGATTAGCAATAAAGTATATTTTAATATCAATAAGCAAACAAAATAAGATTAATAAAGGCATGGCAAAGACTTAATGGGTGGGTCATGGGTGTTTGTAATGCCATTATTAACACTTATATAAGCTTATAAACACACAATAATGTTAATAAGCATCTTGTAAGGACTTACAAGGGCCATAAGGCTTGTTATGTACTTGTTAATTAATGGTTATTACAAGGACCTTAATATAAAGCGTTACCTTGAGTTTTATTTTGCTGGACAGAAAAAAGGTTGTATTTGTCTATTTGATTTACTTAAAATATATGATTAAATATGTAATTTTATACTTGAATAAGACACATTTAACCCAGTATTTCAACTATAGACAACAAAACTGTATAATAATTAGCCTTATCAGAGTCTTTGGCTAAATACAAGCTATTCACATCATGTCTTGTGGGGTCTAAACAAACAAACAAACAACTGAACAAACAAAAAACTGTATTTTTTCTTCTTTGACAGACAACTCAGACATGATGGTTGACTGTGGCACCAGTATGATCACCCTGGAGATCAACCTGTGCACGGCTCAGTGGTCGGGCTTCAACACCTCAGACTTGGCTCTCAATGGGAACCACAACACTTCGGAGTGCCAGGGCTCCGTCGACACCAGCGTGGACCCTCCAATCATCCGCTACGAGCTCCCTGTTAACCACACTCAGACTAATCCCTGCCGCCAGTCTCTGCAGGTCAGAAAGTCTCTGCTAGAAGATGTTGAATAATGTTCGATCCCTGGAGAAATAGTTCCAGCAACCTGGTCTCACAGGAATCCGTGAAATAGCCATGGAATCACTCAAATTTCCGTGAAACTGACACGGATTTCGCTACAATGCAAGTTAATGACAGTCATATCCCGTGGCTATTCCAAAATGCAAAGTGATTATGTACATTCATTGAGTGAATATTTAGAAAATAAAACATATATTTCTCGCTAGAAATGTGATCAAAATAATTTTTTATGCAGAAACTAAGTCAAAATATTGATTTTTTTCACTAAAAATGAGAGAACTGTCCACCATGTTTTTTGTTCTGACCGCCGGAACCTTGAAAGTCACGTGACTTGGAACAAACCAACAGGAAAAATATCCATGGAATAGCCACGGGATATGACTGTCATTAACTTGCATTGTAGCGAAATCCGTGTCAGTTTCACAGAAATTTAAGTTAAGCGAATCCGTGGCTATTTCACGGATTCCTGTGAGACCAGGTTCGTTCCAGTGACTTAATGTTATGTGGCAGCAGGGGGGAGTAAGGTATATGGGATAAATAAGGTTTTGCATCATGAGCTCTTTAAATAATAGCAGCCAATTATCAAAAATGTTGATGATTTCGATTGGTCTAAGATTGGTGGAGCAAAGATTTGAGAGAAAAAAACTGTGACATGTTGATTTTTTCTTTTTGGTAACAAGTACTGCAGCTGAAATGTTATTAGTATAACATCAAAAAGTGAGGTAGGATGTTGCCTTTAAGTGACTAAAATGGGATTATTAAGCTTAAATTGGGCATTTTTCTGAAGGGAAGCCAGCATGTTTCTAGGCTCTCAGGTAAAAAAAACCTGAGCTACAATGCTATTGTGTGGCACCCTGTCATATGAAAGACATTTTGTATAATTTTGTCTCTTAAAAAATACTGAAGCTGATGTAGTGAATCCATGTAAGCCACAATAATTCAGAATTTGCCATCACTGTATCACACACGCGTCTGTGCATACCAACCATCCAGTTATTCGCGATTTAAATGAATCAATGACTGAAATGATTTATTTAACAAGCTTTTAACATGTACTTGGCAAAAAATTGTCTTTGTATAATTATAGTAGAGATTCAAAAACTAAAAGTACTAAAAATCACTGCACTGCAAAAAAAGAAAAGTTGGGTGAACTCAAAATTTCAAGGCAACAGACATTTTAAGTTGGACAATTAAACTAAATATTTTAAGATTTGTTTTTGAGTTTGCTCAACTCTGAATTCAGATTTTTGTCAACTCAACTGTAAGTTGTACTAACTTATAATTTTACATTGTAAAAACTTTTAATCCTTACTTCTGCTAACTTCTGCAATGTGCTGAATTGGCACGATTGTAACGCTGCTATGAAATGTCAGCTAATGTTGCGACCAGTTAGCATTGATACGCTAATGGCTACTCTTGTAGCTGTAACAAGCAGCGCCGCTAGCATCAGTTAGCCGCTAGCATCAGTTAGCCGCTAGCTTTCGCTAATGACCGAATTTCACCGCTTTCCCGCATTTCACAACAAAGAAATAAGAGTTAGTAGAACTATTGTCCCTTGTTGTGAACCCCAACTTAAAGATATAAGTAACAACAACTCACAAACTTGTTTTTGAGCAGACAACTGGCTTCCTTTGTTGTGCTAACTTACATTATTGCTCTAAATGTCAATTATTTATATTTCCAAGTTTTACCAACTTAAATCACTGTTTTAGGCCAAAAAATACAAGTTGGCTTTTTTGCAGTGTGGTGGTATACAGAATTTTAGTTGGTTTTCTTGGTGATCTACCAAAAAGTGTCCCAAATTACCTTTCTTCAATGTAAAAAGGGCAAGGTCGTGCAATAAATGCCTCTTTTTTTAAATGATTTGTCTTGTACAGATTGTAGATGAGACCCCGGACCCCTCAGGTCCCTTCGCCAGCTTCTCAACTATCCAGTCAGCGATCATCACCGGGTTCATTGACACACCCAGAGCGGACCAGGGTATGATCAGCTACGCCACAGACCTTTACTATCACTTCTCCTGCCGCTACCCGCTGGAGTACCTGATCAACAACACACAGATTGTGGCGTGAGTAAAAAAAAAGCTTCATGGTGTAAAGAAGGTTTTTCCGTCACCTTATTATATTTGTAAACAGCAACACGTGACTTGTATAGAGGGTAATTTTCTTTTCCATGATTTTCTAGATCCTCAGTTTCTGTGGCTACCAGTGATAATAATGGGACATTCATTGATACACTGTCAATGAATGTGTTTAATGTAAGTACTAGTTGCCATTCAGTGGCTTCCTGTGGCTGTGACAGCAAAATTATATATGAAATGAAACTTTCTTTGGTGTCAATGGTGTATGCCCAGAGCAATTTGTACTCTTCAACTGTAAAAATGTAGCATATAGACGTCTTTAAAAAAAAAAAGTCAACTAAAATGTGCTCCATAAAGTGCACATTTAAATAAAAGAATATCTTAAATAAAAATAACCAATGAAATAGTCTTTTTCTGATATAAATATATTTATATAAGAAAAGAATAATGAACATTACAAAATAACTAAATATGACAAACCTTAGTAAGGGCAGTATTAATATATAAAAGATTTTTTTTTTTTAAATATCGAAAAATGCAAAATGGTCTAATTCCATATCACATTATAAAAATACATGGATATATATAACTTTTTCTTCTTATATACTGTACTTCAGAGCTGTTCTCTTGACTTATTATACTCTGATGTCTTATTTCTTCAGGACTCTAACTATAACAATCCCTTAGTCGTTCCTTCGACGGGACTTGAGCTCCGAACCCGGGTCCACGTGGAGGTCAAGGCTGTTAACCTCACAGGAAAGTAAGTAAAAAGTCTTCTTGGAAGAGCGGATGCTCATAGTAAATACACTGCAAAAAAAGAAAAGTTGGGTGAACTCAAAATTTCAAGGCAACAAACTTCGATAAAATTTTAAATTGGACAATTAAACTAAATATTTTAAGTTTTGTTTTTGAGTTTGCTCAACTCTGAATTCAGATTTTTGTCAACTCAACTGTAAGTTGTACAAACTTATAATTTTACATTGTAATAATTTTTAATCCTTACTTCTGCTAACTTCTGCAATGTGCTGAATTGGCACGATTGTAACGCCGCTATGAAATGTCAGCTAATGTTGCTACCACAATTTTGAGTTAGCATTGATACGCTAATGGCTACTCTTGTAGCTGTAACAAGCAGCGCCGCTAGCATCAGTTAGCCGCTAGCATCAGGTAGCCGCTAGCTTTCGCTAATGAATTTCACCGCTTTCCCGCATTTCACAACAAAGAAATAAGAGTTATCAGAACTATTGTCCCTTGTTGTGAACCCCAACTTAAAGATATAAGTAACAACAACTCACCAACTTGTTTTTGAGCAGACAACTGGCTTCCTTTGTTGTGCTAACTTACATTATTGCCCTAAATGTCAATAATTTATATTTCCAAGTTTTACCAACTTAAATCACTGTTTTAGGCCAAAAAATACAAGTTGGCTTTTTTGCAGTGTATGCTTATCTGAAAACAAATATTGAAAGCAAAATAAGCGCAGTATTTTCTTGTAAACAGTGACTCATTGGCCCACTGTCCTCTTTTCAGTTTCCATGTACTGTTGGATCACTGCTTCGGCACTCCTACACCTTACAACATGTCACAGAGTGAGCAGCACAACTTCTTCACTGGGTAGGAACGCACACATCATGAGTGAAGCTTTATACATGTTGGAAATAATTTAATACATAATCTCTTTCTAAATGATTCTGCTCTCTGCTAGCTGTTCTGTGGACCAAAGGACCTCTGTGACAAGCAATGGCCTTTTAACGTATGCCCGGTTTAACTTCGAGGCCTTCCGCTTTGTTCAGCACCGAGACCAGGCAAAGTCCAGCATCTACCTGCACTGCATACTGAGACTGTGTGTGCCCAGCAAGTGTCAAGAGCTGCTGTCTGTAAGTCAAGAACAAAGCACTCTGCTTTCAGAACGTCACAAGAAGTAATGCTAGAACAACAAACATGGCAATATCTGCGGGAAAAAGACTTCAATGATACATATATATATATATATATATATATATATATATATATATATATTTATTTATATATATATCGCAATGTAGCTGACAAAACACACAGGTGCATCTCAATACATTAGAATATGATGGAAAAAAGGCTATTTCCAGTAGTTCAATTCAAATAGCCCCAACCAAGTATTGAGTGCATATAGATGGATATACTTTTCAGAGGCCAACATTTCCATTTTTAAGAGATTTAAAGTGGCAAATCTGTGCGAAAAAAGTCGCAGGGGCATAGGCTTATAGTTGGCACCCAACTGAATTTAAAAACTTTCCTTTGATGGAATTTATTGTCCTGTTGCTTGTCTAAATGCAGATGTGAATACATTTAATAATTGGTTAAACTGTTGGCTGTAAATTGAGTTTTTTTCTTATTGAATGTCTCGTCTTTGGTCACACAGGCCTACTGATTTTTACAATATATTCCATTATATTTTATATTTTATTATATTTTACAATGGCTGCATCTCAAACTACAAGGAGCATAATCAAGTTTTATGATGTCTCCTCATAACAACTTGAGTATCAAAGACATGCTCACATAAGAAGTTTAAAAAAAATCATATGGAAATCCTTATTTTCAAAAATCTTGACTTTGGCTTTTGATAAAAATGTGATTTTTCATATAATATAAATGTCTGTCCATATCAGGATTCAAGACTTTAGACCAAACAGAACAACTCTATCAACATTTTTATTTTATCATAGTCTTTGGGCACAAATTGGTAAAATTTGTTGGCAACAACAGTATCCGATTTTGTCTTCATTGTGATTTCTTTTTTTTATCTTAATCTCAAATAAATCTTGCATCATTTCTTAAACTTAAAATGTATATATAGAAACCATCCATTGACATCATAGATAAAACTAAACCCAATGAGATGCTTTTTGTTTTTAGGCCTGTAACAACAGAAGAAAAAGATCTGTGACTCCTTTTGGAGAACAAAGCAGCGAGTCTGCCACTGTTTCAGTTGGACCTCTTATCGTTGCCAGAGAAGGTAAGACCCAGTAAAACACCATTATAGTGCACAATACTGCCCTACAAAGCAAAAAGGCAGTAACTACGCAGAGTGCAGAACTGAGAAAAATTACTTTTAAGTTATCCTGTAATCTAGCCAGAGTAGTTGTAGGTAGATTATTGGACATGTGGCTGTTACTTTATATTAGCTTATTTTTTGTACATATCAATGCTCATATTTAATTTTATATTTTAACCCTATTTTGCAGTTACTGTATTCTTGCTTTGTATTACTTACCAAAAACGTTGCACCATACCATGGAAAAAGGCAGTATAGATTCTCCAAAAACTATTTTGCCACAACTTGGGCTCTGGGTGTGTTAGATACACCGTATTTGAAATAATTGGAACCATTTGTTTTCCTGAACATGGATATACCAAACTCAAACTAATTTGATCATTTTAGGTCAATATTTTCCACCCGGAAGCTGTTCTGGTGCTGAAACGGCTGATTAAAGTCTCACATTGCTAAGCTGTACTTCACTAGGGCTTTTTGCAGTTACTGTACAAACGACTACCATTTTTCTGCAAAACGACACACATTTGAGATAAGATGCTTTGTCACATAACAAAGCATGCCTTGAATATCATGAAATGATAATAACTCATTTCTGACCAAAAATGCAGTTACTGCCTTTTTGCTTTGTAGGGCAGAATAACAAAAAAAGTTTTCACTGACTCTCTTTCTTGTTTTCCTTTACTAAAGACCAAACATATGCAGCTGCCTACAGTGAGTATATTTTGATCTCATTCTACGTCAGAAATACATTTTAATATCTTACAAGATGCTACGACAACCCAAAAAGCAATCTCAATCAATCTCCTCCTGCGTACCTCAGGTGGCGACGTGCCATCAGAGCGTGATGACGTGGACGTGACGGGGCTGGTGGTGGGGGTGGTGTTCGGCTCGGCTGCTGCTGTCGCGCTGGTTCTGGGCGGCTGGTTTGTCCTGAAGAAGTTTTATTGCTTGGGAGGATTACCGCATGCTTTTCACTGACACTCATCGGCAAATTGTCATCGCCTCGTCGCTTCATATAGTGACTGTATGTTTATTGGGAAGACATAAATCGGATAATGTTGGAATTTGTCAGTAATAATCAGTTGTTTTCAGGCTGTAGTGGAGGAAGTTTTAAGATCTTTTACTTAAGTAAAAGTACTAATATCACACTACAGGTGCATCTCAATACATTAGAATATAATGGAAAAGTCCATTTCCAGTAGTTCAGGTTAAATAACCCCAACCATGTGTTGAATGCATATAGATGGACATACTTTTCAGAGACCAACATTTCCATATTAAGCATACTTTTTAAAATTGGTCTTTTGAAGCATTATCATTTTTTTGAAACACTGAATTTTGGTTCTTCATTAACCCTTTATCAGGCAAAGAACTATATTTGGTAACTTCAGGTAATTTCGAGAAGAAAAGTTGCAAATTTACTAGATTAAAGTGGCAAATCTACAAGAAAAAAAGTCGCAGATTTAAGATATTTAAAGTGGCAAATCTGTGCGAAAAAAGTCGCAGATTTACGAGAAAAGAGTGGGAAAAAAGCAACTTTTTTCTCGCAGATTCACCACTTTAACATTGAAATACTTGCAGATTCCAAATTACAACCCTAGAGAATATTGGAGGATTTTACATACTGCCAGAATGTGTAAAAAAACATGCGAAAATAATATTTTGAGAAAAAATTTACGAGATTAAAGTGGCAAATCTACGAGAAAAAAATGCGTCGATTTATGAGATTTAAAGAGGTGAATCTGGGAGAAAAAAGTTGCTTTTTTCCCGACTTTTTTTGCGCAGATTTGCCACTTTAAATCTAGTAAATTTGTAACTTTTTTCTCTAAATATTACCTGAAGTTACCAAATATAGTTCTTTGCCTGATTAAGGGTTAAATAATCATTATAATTAGAAGAAGTTAAATAAATTAAGACACACAATGTTTCATTCTGTGTGTAATGGATCTATATAATGTGTTATTTCCACTTTTTGAATTGAATTACTGACATATATACCTTTCTATGATATTCTAATTTATAGAGATGCATCTATATAAGTACAATGAGGAAAATGTACTTAAAGTATTAAAAGTAAAAGTACTCAATGCTGAAAAATGTAAATCAATATAAATAACAAGAATTTAAAAAATCAATAATTAAAATATTAAGAAGGAAAAAAACAGCAAACCCTAAAGTAGCTGGGACCATGAAATGCTTTCGCTTTAATTTTTGTCAGTGACTTTGGCTGCAACTAACAATTATTTTTGATTAATCTATTGATTTTCAGCATTTCTTGGTTGGTTCTATAAAATTTCAGTCAATCAGTGTTTCCCAAACCCCAAGATGACATCCAGACATGTCTTGTTTAGTCCACAACTTAAAGATTTCCAGTTTATTGTCATAGAGGAATAAAGACACCAGACAAGCTGGAATCAGATCATTTTTTAAAATTAATTAATTGTGAAAATAGTTTGCAATTAATTCAGTAGTTGACAACTTATTGATGAATCTTTGCAGCTCTACAACCCGCTAATCATTTCAGCTGTACATTTACATTTTCATGTGTTTTGTGTGCAAAAATCCTAATTTGTAAAGTGACTAAAGTTATCAAATAATTGTAGTGGAGTAAAAATCTAAAATATTTAGCTCTAAAGTGTAGTGGAAAAGAAGTACTAAGAGTCTTGAGGATAAAATGCACAAGTAATTCTGTATTTTGTGTTTGTGTGTGTCTAATTTCCTGTCATGTTAAGCGACTTTGAGTACCTTTAAAAGCGCTATAAAAATGTAATGTATTATTATTATTATTATTATTATTAAGTAAATTACAACTACCAAAGGGTAGGGTACCAAAGAAACCAGACAAATATGCTGGTAACTTACATAACATCTTGTCTCTATACCTGCTTTATCTGCATTCAGCAGCCATTTATCGGTTATGAAGAAACAGTCAAACCTGAACTGGACAAAGCTGTGTAAACCATGAAAGAACAGATACTTTTTTATTACTTTATGTTATAATAAATTTGCTTTTAAAACAACCTACAAGTCTTACCAGTTTTGGGCAACATGTACAGAATCTCATTGCTTTAAACACTTTAAATATATTTTTTAACACGTTATAATCTGCAGTATACAAGTCAGATCTGTTTCTAGGTTTTGTACATATTAAAAATAAAGCTTGAAATCAGTTTGGTGTTGCACTCTGTGGTTGATATTACATCATTAATAAACAACAATTTCTATCATCGATAACTTCACTCTTTACACATGTCTTTGTACATTATGGCACACAGTAAATATATACTTACATTCACACACAGAGCAAAAAACAAATACATCAGTGAAAACCAAATATTCATAAATATTTACAGGCTACTTACTTTGGCAAACAAACCAAATTCATGGACAAGAATAAAAGTCATGACATGAACACTTTAACCCATTGACGCCTAAAACTGCCTGTAAAACCAAAATTCAACAGAAGTTTCAACGCTTCCTACTAAATAATAGATTTTTCAGCCTCTGTAGCAGATAGAAATGAAATTCAACAAGTATTTGAGAGCTTATACAAATACTACAAAACGACGTATCCGCTTTCCAGACTTCAATGGGTTAAAGGACCATAACAGCAGTTAATTAGTAGTTTTCTGTTTAAATATAGAGTTGCCTCTTTTCAACCTGGTCTCACAGAAATCCGTGAAATAGCCACGAATTTCGCTTAACTCAAAATCCGTGGAATAGCCACGGATTCGCTCAAATTTCCGTGAAACTGACACGGATTTCGCTAGAATGCAAGTTAATGACAGTCATATCCCGTGGCTATTGGTTCGTTCCAAGTCACGTGACTTTCAAGGTTCCGGCGGTCAGAACAAAAAACATGGCGGACAGTTGTCTCATCTTTAGTGAAAAATCAATATTTTGACTTATTTTCTGCATAAAAATGGATTTTGATCACATTTGTAGCGAGAAATATATGTTTTATTTTCTAAATATTCACTCAGTGAATGTACATAATCACTTTGTATGTTGGAATAGCCACGGGATATGACTATGTCATTAACTTGCATTGTAGCGAAATCCGTGTCAGTTTCACGGAAATTTGAGCGAATCCGTGGCTATTCCACGGATTTTGAGTTAAGCGAAATCCGTGGCTATTTCACGGATTTCTGTGAGGCCATGTTGCCTCTTTTACTCGACTGAGTGCAGAATGTCTTGGATCAGAGCTGAGAGTTTAACTGAGAAGTCCTCTCGCAAATGGCCAACTTGCTCTGTGGACGAGGAGGGAGAAGAAGGAGCCAGGCTGGAGGCCCGCTGCTCCTCCTCTAGCCCCTGAAACAGCCTCTCCATCCGGGCCTCAAACACTTGGCTCTGCAGCGCTGCGTTTTGGCAGAACCGCTCCATACTGGCCGCCACTTCAGCCTTACCAGGCTGTGCCGTTTCTATCAGAGCAGCGAGCTCTGCTTTAAGAGCACCCACCCTGCTCTGTGCCTCCATCCTCACAGAACTCACTTCCTGTCCCAAGCGGGAGTTAATTTCCTGCCAGAGCTCAGACTTGGCCGCCTCTCGCTCGCCACCGCTGATCTGTTTCAGATGTTCGATCACCCCGATGGTTTTAGTGTGGAAGTCGCTGATGAGGTCAGCCACCTTGGAGCTGCTGTGCTCCAGGGTTTGGCTCATCCAGTGGAAGGCTTCGAGGTACAGAGCCGGACTGGCAGCTGCCTGGGCCTCTGCCGTCTCCAGGCCCTGCAGATAGAGGCTCAGCTGGCCACACAGGTCTTGGGTGTTGCTGCTGAGAGAGCTCTGGAGCTGCTGGGTGAGGGGAGCCAGGCGCTCCCTCATGCTGGCCAGGGTGGAGCTGAGGTGGCCCGGAGACGGGGACAGCCTCTCCCGGAGCTCGGCCAGCTCTTGGCGCAGACGGGTTCGCAGCCGCTCCGACTCCATGTTGAGCTTGCGTTGCATGTCTTCTGCCACGGGGTTTTTGTTGTCGTCGTCTGGGTTGTAAAGCCCGCTGCTGTCTATGTGGCTCTTGTAGATATTCCTGAGCAAAAAGAGACAAAAGCAGAAGATTAGAAAGTGCTTGGATATTTACAGTACAGGCCAAAAGTTTGGACACACCTTCTCATTCAATGCATTTCCTTTATTTTCATGACTATAGTTCTTGCTTTTCTTTTTCTTTCTTGCTTTTCTTTTTCTTTTCTGTTCTATTGTGCTCAAGGACATGTTCTCTCCTCCTGCTCATTCTGGCCATGAAGGCCAACTGCCAACTTGTTATCGATGTTTTATTGATTTTATTGTTATGGTTATGGTATTGACATCAACCTGCCAAAGGGACTAAAGATGGAAATTAGCTGTTGGCTATAATCTTGCATATTTACATGTATATGTTCATTAATATGTATTGTCCCTGTTTTAAATAAATAAACTCAACTCAAACTCAACATTTACATTGTAGATTCTCACTATAGGCATCAAAACTACGAATGAACACATGTGGAATTATGTACTTAACAAAAAAGTGTGAAATAACTGAAAACATGTCTTATATTCTAGTAAGCAAAGGGTGGTTACTTTGAGGAATCTAAAATACGAGACATGTTTTCAGTTATTTCACACTTTTTTGTTAAGTACATAATTCCATATGTGTTCATTCATAGTTTTGATGCCTATAGTGAGAATCTACAATGTAAATAGTGTAAATGAAAATAAAGAAAACGCATTGAATGAGAAGGTGTGTGTCCAAACTTTTGGCCTGTACTGTATATTTATGTTTATTCTCTTTAAAATGTTTCTTTTTGATGGATGCAAATTCTAAATTTTACTGGTTTTCAGTCTACTTACTCGACATCTTTTGTGAGTTCTGTCTTGTCATGAGCCTGGTTGGCCTTTGAATCGGTCCAGGTTGCCTCCCTGGTGTGACGGTGGAGAGGGTATGCTACAGACAAAGAAAACACAGCAATTTTTAAATGGAAACAGTGTGTCTGAGTGGAAAATGAAGAAACTGATTTATGAAAATAAAAAAGAGATATCTTATCAAAACAACCAAATGCTGGTGTGACTGATATTCCCACACAAAAAGTAATATTCTTAGGAGAATAAAAAAAAAAAAAGATATATGTTTTTTTGCAAAGAAAGTCTTGAGCAGTGTATAGCTGAAGTTGTTAAGAATTAATACATTTTAATAATTGATCAAACTGTTTGGCTGAACATTGATTTTTTTTTCTTTTTTAATGTATAGTCTTTGGTTAAACAGGACTACTGATTTTATAATATACTCCATTATGTTTTAGGAAAAAACATTTTCCCAAACACTAACAACTTAAATATATATATATATATATATATATATGGAGTGTAAAAAATCATATGGAAAACATTTGATAAAAATGTGATCCTGAGTGAAAAATGAAAAAAACTGATTTATAAAAAGCAAGATATCTTATCAAAACAACTGAATGCTGGTGTGACTGATATTCCCACAAAAAAAAACAACAACAGATTTTTAGGAGAATAAATAAAAACATAGATATGTGTTTTTTGTAAATAAAGTCTTGAGCAGTTTATACCTGAAGTTGTCAGGAATGACATGGTGAAGATCACAATTTTTAGATGCATGTTTAAGTTCCTGTGGAGGGACAGATGAGAAGAAAAACATAAGATTTTCACATTGGATCAAACAAATGACTGAAAACTGAACATCTGCAATAAAAAGAAAAACACTAATAATTCCTTTTACATACATTCCCCTCTTGGTCTGAGACAGACGACAAGAAAAAGATCAATATGTGAAGAATCGGCTGGCCTTTACCTGACGATCAGGGGTCTGCAGAGTGACTTCTCTTCTCATCTGACTTATAAAGGTTCTTGTTATCAGAGCAGCTGCCCAAACTCTGCCTGTGTCAACAGTCAACACGTGGAGGGTCACACTGATGTCAGAACACAACATGCATACATACACACACACAGCTACACACTCACACAAACAGAGTGCCTATAATGTTCATAAAAGTTCACAGCATTCCTGCAGCATTGATTGAAGTGAATTATGTCATGTCCATGAGGATGCATCACTTTAAGATGTGTGTCAGAGGGAGAAAGTACTATGATAAGAAGTATGATAGAATAACAAGAAATATCCTGCTGTAAGATAAGAATACTGACATAATGTATAATGTATCTCTCTGAGCACAAACAGACTGATGTACACTTTTATAACTAGCAGGCTACAGTACAGAAACACCCCTTTATGGTCCACTGAGGAACACAGTATATCAGCTACAATTAATTCATAGTTCTTCTGCATGAGTGCTGGCTAAAACAAAAAGGAGAGCACACGTTATTTTAAATCATTTACACTGGTTACCTGTTTTTGCAAGTTTTTATGGTACAATATGGCTGTGCACCAGGCTACCTCTAAGAAATGCTTTGATTTATGAACCAAGACTCAGATCCTTTTGTTCCTGTTGAGCTTAACATGTTGATTAATATTTTAAACATAAACTAAAAAAAAAAAATGATGCTTTATTATTTATTCTAATTATTGTTTTTATTTTTATTTTTTTATACTTTTTAATGACCATCATCATCATCATCATCATCATTATTATTATCATTATTATTATTATTATTAATAATAATAATATTAATAATAATAATTTCATTATTCTTATTCTCATTATTATTCATTATTATTATTATTATTATTATTTTACTCTTTTTTATCAACATTTTATTTTATTTTTTACTATAGTATTAATAGTAGTATAGTATAGTATATACTATTTTTCCTTTTTTTAATTTTTTTTTTTACAAGTTTTGTCAATTGCTTGCAAGTAACACTGAAGTCCATTTGATTTGTTCAAACGGTGCTGTATAAAAATGTTTGATTGATTGCTAACAATGATATAGAAAGATTGCAGCCAATTCAACAATGATTTTAGGCTCTAAATGCGGGAAAAAATTAGGTAGAAGTTTATGAGTTCACCCAGTTCAAGTTTGTGTATCCACAACCAGATAAGAGGTCTGGCTGGATTTCTGGCTGTTTACGTCAAAGACCCTCTTTCCTAGGATCCAGAAAACCAGAAAAATATTAATGTTTACAGTGAGGCCACACGTGTTTGACCCACAGTGCTTGGTATAAATAACAAATACGCAAGATGTATGTAGTCGTATGTATTAAATTGTGTAAAGATCCAGTGTATCCCGTTTTGGATCAGCTCATGGCGCCTTGATGATGAAGGCTTGTTTTGGATGCTTGACAATCAACTGTTTGCAAATTAATGTTTCTGAGCCAGGACAGAGCGAGTAAACAGTGCTGATTGCGATAACTTTGTTTTTCTGTTATCACAATCAGTTCCTGTGCTTTTTTTAAGCAACAAAAAAACAAGAGAAAAGTCAATTTATAGTCAACTTTAAATGCACTATTGAGTCGTCATGCATGTTTACACTGTTTCTGCAATAGTCTGCACTGTATATAGATAGATAAAGATAGAATGGCTTCATGTTTTCAATCGTTTCCTGATTATGATCTTATTAATGTGTAGAATTCTTGATATTGCGATGTGGAGGGTTTTTGCTCCAGTGACATGTGGGGGAAAGTTGAGCCCGGCTCCGTTAGATAACTTACGAAACGTCACTGGAGGATCATAGTCCATGGCTACCATGATGAAATATGTGGGTTATTCCAAAGTCCAACATTTATTTCAATACAATAACAGAGTGAGTAAGACTTTAGTTACTGTACATAAAAACAGCCCTGTTGACTGTTTTCTGCAGATGTACAGAGACACAGAAAAGCTTGTTAAATGAATGCACATACACACAAGCAAGACTTTATAGTATATACTTTTTTTATTTTTCAATTTTAATTCTTAAGATAAAGTGGAGGGATCGTAAGGACACCAAAACCCCCCAACTATATTTGAAGAGAAGACATGGAAAAATTAGTGCAAAATTGTATGAGTCCATATGTAAGGTGGTTCATTCATATTATAATGACCTGCTCGAGGACTGAATTTGTCTTGTTCTTCTTGAGAAGAACTTAAAATGTTGATTATTATATTTTAAATATTTTAAACCCAAACTACATACAAAAATTATGCTTTATTTTTTATTTTTATTATTTGTTTTATTAATTATACTGTGCATCTATGTATATATATGACTATGGCTAGCATCAGATAGCCGCAAGCATCAGTTGGCCGCTAGCTTTCGCCAATGACCGAATTTCACCGCTTTCCCGCATTTCACAACAAAGAAATAAGAGTTATCAGAACTATTGTCCCTTGTTGTGAACCCCAACTTAAAGATATAAGTAACAACAACTCACAAACTTGTTTTTGAGCAGACAACTGGCTTCCTTTGTTATGCTAACTTACATTATTGCCCTAAATGTCAATAATTTATATTTCCAAGTTTTACCAACTTAAATCACTGTTTTAGGCCAAAAAATACAAGATGGCTTTTTTGCAGTGTGTATATCTGAGAATATTTCTGGGCTTGATCTGTGAATTTCAATGTGAATTCAGCTGCTGTGACGCACATGTCCCTTCGTAGACACCTCTAAAGCAAAGCTGCGTTGATGTACATTGGAAGCCAAATCTTTAATCAGTTTCATGGTAGGATTGAGAAGAACAAATGCAGTAATGTGACACGGCAGCACCAGGCAGCCGTACTCTCTGTTTTCCCTGCTACTTTAAACCAGCAACCGGTCCCTTTCACTGTCACTGTCACCTTACCTCCCAGGCCTCATAAATCATTCAGCAAGCCATTGAAAGTTATGCACACTAACTATCCCTCTGCTCACCTCACATCTCTGTCTACCAAAGGACACAGCAGCTCATGTATGTAGGACTGCAGCAGACAGGAGAGGTTGCTGCAGCATCTTCATAACTACTTTATTGGCTATGAGCAAAACAAGGCAGGCAACCAGGAGGCTTTTTACAGATCCTGGATGAAGAATTTGGACACATTAGCCATGCTAAGGACATGCAGTTGCAGGAGTTTCAGGTATTTGTGGTGGCTGAGTGTTGTGCTCCTTAATCTGGTTCACGGAAACAACATGAGCCAACAGTTCCTGGAGAGGCCGCCCTGCCAGCCAGGTAGGCTATCCTGACTGCATACGAATACAAATACTTTATTTTTGGATAGGGACAGTGCACATTAATGAACATCGATAAACATCTTTGCAAATATGCCGGATTATAGCAAGGCTGCTAGTTTGCATCCGTAGTCCCTAAAAAATTAAAAATAAATACAAATATAAAAGACAGCAAGTACATAGGTAAGATACAAATACAGGAGACAACACACACACAACACAACACATACCAGACCCAGACAGGATGTAACTACACAATAAAAAGTATTGTTCAAGTCGTCTCAAGTAGTCTAGACGGAATTGTCCAAAAAGTGAGAGTGAGGAGCATTTATGGGTACAAGTCAGGAACCGGCCTACTTTAATTATTTCAAGGGTGCTGCATCCAAAAATAATGGTTCCCAAGCGAAATTTTGAGTTTTTGACCTTCTCATTTGCATATCAAAATGGCGGCCAAATTGCCCATCTTGCTCCGACCCTAAACTATAGATCCAGAAACTTAATTTCCTCATCTTGATTGCCTACTTACAAAAAACTAATGGTCCAACGACTGAGCAACATGGGCAATTTGGTGGCCATTTGATATACAAATTAGAAGGTCAAAAACTCAAAATTTCGCTTGGGAACCATTTTTTTTGGGACTCAGCACCCTTGAGATATGTAAAGTAGGCCGGTTCCTGACTTGTACCCATAAATGCTCCTCACTTCTTATAGGAGGCCTTTTTTCTGAAATCCATCTAGACTAAAGTCCAGTTAGTGGTCACACTTTTGATGTGATTTGAGCCATTGTTTTAGATTTCCTTTAAAAGAAGAGTAAGTGGGACATGACATTGTCATAACAAGACAAACTTCTTCACCTTCTTTCTCTTTTATGGCATCTGTGTACTTCATTACATTTATTTTTTCTAACAGGTTTCTACTGTCCTTTGGGGAGCTTTATTCCAGTCCCCTGTCCCAAGGGAAGCTACGGTCCAGCTGCTGGTGCTGTGTCCATAGACAGCTGTCTGAAGTGTCCTCCTCACCACTACTGTCCTCAGCCAGGCCTGCCTTCCTCCCTGCCCTGTGGTCCTGTGGCTCAGCAGCCTCTGTCTGGTCAGGACACCTGCGTCTGCCTGGGACACGGACAGACTTTCCAGGTGACGTGGTGTTTTCACACGATCGTAGGATCAATCAGTCATGTGTGTTCCCTCTGGTGTTTATGTGACCTTTTTCATACCAACAACACCACATCTTGCTGTACTGTCACCTACATACGTCTTTATCCCACACTGCAAAAAAGCCAACTTGTATTTTTTGGCCTAAAACAGTGATTTAATTTGGTAAAACTTGGAAATATAATTTACTGACATTTAGGGCAATAATGTAAGTTAGACCAACAAAGGAAGCCAGTTGTCTGCTCAAAAACAAATTTGTGAGTTGTTGTTACTTATATCTTTAAGTTGGGGTTCACAACAAGGGACGTTCTGCTAACTCTTATTTCTTTGTTAGCTAGCGGCTAACTGATGCTAGCGGCTAACTGATGCTAGCGGCGCTGCTTGTTACAGCTACAAGAAAGAGTAGCCATTAGCGTATCAATGCTAACTCAAAATTGTGGTCACAACATTAGCTGACATTTCATAGCGGCGTTACAATCGTGCCAGAGAAATTCAGAGTTGAGTAAACTCAAAAACAAAACTTAAAATATTTAGTTTAATTGTCCAACTTAAAATTTTATCGAAGTTTGTTGCCTTGAAATTTTGAGTTCACCCAACATTAATTTGTTTGCAGTGCATGAGCTCCTCCTTTATTCTATAAATCATAAGTACTCCAATTTCTCAAGTTTTTCCTCTTGTCACTCTTGAGACCTGGGATATATTGTACACACCAAACACTGTAAGCAAGTAGATTCCTCACTGAGAGATAACTCAGAAACTTAAGACTGAACAATCTGTAGCTTCAAGCTGAAAGAGCTCTGGATCAAGTTTCCTCCGAGCAGGATCTTGTTTCAGAGACTGCTGCAGCTTGTACAGGTGTTGAGGCCTCCACTCAACAGCTCAGAACAAGGAGAAGGAGATTTGTTTTCTCTTTGTTTTTTTCCCTAGTGGAATATAACTAAGTACATTACTCATGTACTGTATTTAAGTACAATTTTGAGGTACTTGTACTTTACTTGAGTATTTCCAATTTATGTAACTTTATACTTCTACCCCAATACATTTTGAGGCAAATATTGTACTTATTACTCCACTACATGTAGCTGCCAGCTTTAGTTACTTTTCAGGTCAGGATTTAACATACAAACACGGGAAATTTAAAGTGATTTATCATTTCTTAAAATGAAACCTAATATCAATTAAATAGTTAAAATTAGCCCTAGCTTGAAAATATAACTGTTGCTAATACAAATAATCTAATAATATATTTAGAATATATATAACAATCTGAATGGGTCCATTCTGCATCGAGTATTTTACTTTTGGTACATTTTGATGCTGGTAATTTTGTACTTTTACTAAAGTAAGTTTGATTGTTTCCATTTTTCTGTAAGTCGCTTTGGATAAAAGCGTCTGCTAAACGACTAAATGTAAATGTAAGTAAAGTATCTGAATACTTTTCCACCACTTGTGAGAACCAATGTGAAATGAATGAGGAAATGAATGAATGAATGAATGAATGAATGAATTAATGAATTAATGAATGAATGATAGAAGGAGGAAAGGAAGGAAGAGAAAATATGAGGAAATCAAATACTTAATGAAATAAGAGAACGGATGGAAGAAAGTAAGGAGAGCAACAGTGGGATGTTAATGCATGAAGGAAGTAAGGAAAAAGATCAAGTATTCAATCAAGAAAGGAAAGAATTTAGGAAAATTAAAGAAGGAGGATGCACGGAAGCAAAGAGGGTAGGAAGGGAGGAATCACAAGGCAATCACTGAAGGAAGCAAGAAATTAAAAAAAGGAAGGAAAGGAAGAAAGTAAAACCTAAGGGATTCAAGGAGGGAAAGGAGGAAGTGAGAAAGGAAGCAAAAAACATAAGGGAATTAATTATGGAAGGAAGGAAGGAAGGAAGGAAGGAAGGAAGGAAGGAAGGAAGGAAGGAAGGAATACAGATAGACCGAAGTGGTTTGACTTTGTCAGTTACTGATTGTGCGGTCAGATTAACATGTTAGGTAAGAAACTGTCCTCATTGTGAACTGCATGCAGCATTATACAACACCAGGGAAACAAACTCTAAACCAGGGGTGTCAAACTCTGGCCCGCGGGCCAAATTTGTCCCGCAGTGTAATTTTACAATATACGCGAGGCAATACCAAATTATTATATTATTATTGTAAATTAATGACATTGATGTGTTTTTTATTTGAAATTTGATTTTGCATGTCTGCACTATTTAGTTATATATTTTATGTTTATAAGCGTATCTGGTTCCATATTTAATGTTAAAGCAAAACATGTTTGGTATATATTAAAAGGTTTATTTGTTCAATGTTGGCCCGCGATTTTATTCAAGTTTTAAATTTTGGCCCATTGTGTATTTGAGTTTGACACCCCTGGTTTAAACCCTGATGCTCTTTCTGCAGACCAGTGATGGCCGCTGCCTCTGCACCATCGGCTACCAACCGACCAACACCGGAGACGCATGTGCACACAAACTCTATGATGTCTGCAGAGACGGAAAGACACGCACTCAGTCCGGAGACTGTCTGGACAGATATCAGTGGTCACTTCACTGCAGGCAGCAGGTCAGACCCTGTGTTATCACATCACACAAACTAAACTAGAGCAAAGGTAATCAGCATGTCTTTCACACAGTCTCTCATCTCCTCCTAAAGATCTGTTTGAGTGCTGCTTGAAGATTATGATAGACTGTAGACTGTGATCTGTTTACAGAACACACTGACAAAATATACTTTACAATCAGAGACAAGGCTACTGAGTACAACCTAGATGTCTTTGCCCTTTCCTCCCCAATCCGACAATAGCTTATCTAGTGGAGGCTTGTATTAGTCCCACTTAATAATTAACTATAAACTGCTTCCTGTGACTGTCGGTTTGCAGGAACTTCTCTGTGCTCCCCATGCAGTGTTTATTTTTGTCACTGCACTCCAGAGCAGTCTCTGGTAGAGATGACCTTACACCTAGTTACACACTTCAGCACACATCCACAATGCTGCCACTTTTTATATGGTTCTTAAATAATAATATGTGTGGAGTTTGCATGTTCTCCCGGGGTTCTGTCCGGGTACTCTGGCTTCATCCCACAGTCCAAAAACATGCACTTAGGATTAATTGAATGAGAGCGTGATTGTCTGTCTCTATGTGTCAGTATGCGATAGTCTGGCGACCTGTCCAGGCTGTACATTTACATTTAGTCATTTAAGAAGAAGAAGAAGATTACTTTGTTAATCCCACAATGGGGAAATTCAACCTCTGCATTTAACCCATCCTTTTTTTACACACAAGTGAACACACCATGCACGGAGCAGTGGGCAGCACATTACTGCACCCGGGGAGCTGTGTAGGGGGGTTAGGTGCCTTGCTCAAGGGCACTTCATTCCCAGACCTGTCGGTACTGGGATTCGAACCGGCGACTCTCCAGTTACAAGAATGTAGCAGACGCTTTTATCCAAAGCAACTTACATAAAAAGGGAAACAATCAAGGTATAGTGCGATAAGAGCTGTTAGTGCAGCAATAAGTGCTAGTGACAATTCTTTAAGGAGTAGAATTGACTTGTGGTGCTAGGAGAGAAGGATGAAAAGCTGGGTCTTCAGGAGTTTTTCAAAGGTAGAGACAGACGGACGCCCCTGCTGTGGTAGGAACTGGTAGTGCATTTTACTAACGGGGAACAACAAAATAATAACAATATCCCCCGCGACCCGAGTGTAGATAAGAATAAGGATAATGAATGAATGAATGAATGAATCTTATTGATCAATAAAGTCTAATCCTTGCCCTGCATTGCTTTCTGCAGGTGTGTCCATCTGCAGAGGATTATCGGGGTTACGATGGAGAGCTGGGTCTATGTGTTTGCAGAGAGCCTCCTGGAAGAGCTGCGTGTGGAGGCCTCTGTAGGAGAGGACCAGCTGCTGAGCTGAAGCTCCGCTGCAAGTCCAGTGGAGAGATGGAGCTTATGTGTAGCTTTGACAGTCAGGTGAGCAAAGGCAGCTGAAAATTTATATAAACACACACTCAAAAATAAATGAATGTATGAAATAAAAATACAGAAAGAAAGTTTGCTAACGTTTTATATTAAGGTTCTTGTAATAGCCATTAATTAACAATTAAGTGTTAATAATGGCATTACAAACACCCATGACCCACCCATTATGTCTTTGCCATGCCTTTATTAATCTTATTTTGTTTGCTTATTGATATTAAAATATACTTTATTGCTCATCTATTATAAGTTAACTATAAGTTAACTATGCTTTTTGCAACTACCGGAACTAAAGCGAGAACAGTACCTTATTACTTGTTAATTAATGCTTATTAAGGACCTTATTATAAAGCGTTACCAATAAATGTATAAAATAAAAATACAGAAAGAAAGTTTTCTAGTATTTCGAGTCAATATAATCGAAAGCCACTGTATACAAGAAGTACCTATGATATCCATACAGTATTTCCATTGAATAAACATAAAGAATAGTTTGAGTTACATTACCTGGTCGGACAATGCAGACTAAACCTTCACACAATGTTGTCTTTATCACCCCAGTAGTGAAAGCTTAAGACAAGTGTCTCTTATGTTGCAGTGACCTATTAATGCCAAACGCTGTTATTGTGTGTGTGCAGGTGATGGGCGTCTCAGGCAGTGTGCTGCAGACGGTTTTTCAACAGTCCCCGGGGACTCCTCTGTGCAACAGCCATCTCAACTCCTCACATGCTGTTTACATTGTTCAGACAACAGGTAGAGACACACAAAGTGGGTTTTTGTCTGGCTCTTCATCTCTCTCTCTCCATTTGTCTTCCACTTGTTTCTCTCCACCTGTCTGATTGCAGAGGCGGGCTTCCTCGGCCTCCTCAGCGGCCTCCCCAAGGAGCTTCAGCAGCTGTTTCCTGCCACCACACAGCAGGACACTCAGAGCTCAGCTGGTTTGTCATGACAAAACAATATTTTTTGATCATTAAAAACCAAAATAACAATGAATAATGAAGGTACTGTGCTATCGTTTTATTCTTAGAAACTGATGTTCTGTGGGAGCTCCCCGGAGTTGAGAATATCAGTCACAGCAGAATAGAAATGAATTCCAGCAGCACGAAGGAAAACATGAGCGATGTCAAGAAAGATATGAGAGAAACGAGTGTTACCGGAGTTCTGAACCCCACAACATGTCTTCATTTAGGAGATGTTTTATTGTTCACTGTCGACACACGTCACTTTCCTCAGTACGATCTGTAAGTCAGATAAGTTTTTACAGTCCGTTTCACTACTTTGAATCTGTATTTGGACTGACTTAACCTTGCTTCATGTCTTTCAGTGATAACTTGTACAACACAAATAGCGGTTTCGACTGGGGTGCATTCAGACAGCTAAAAGAAGAGCTGACTCTGTCTTGGACTCCTCCCAGCTTCTTTACCCTGGTCTTTAGCCAGCCTGGAGTCTATGCTTTTATGCTGAGCAGCGATCAGTACAAACACTTGGTAACTAAGTTTAAAACAACATAAAATGAAAGGTTCCCTGTGTAGTTTTCATTATAAATAAACCTGTTTTAATTTTTTATGTCCAATACTACTTGCTTGCTTTCCTGAGGCCTAACATCCACTTTAGAACTTTTTGTAACGCTTTATAATAAGGTCCTTAATAACCATTAATTAACAAGTAATAAGGCATTGTTCTCGCTTTAGATTCGGTAGTTGCAAAAAGCATAGTTAACTTATAGTTAACTTATAATAGATGAGCAATGAAGTATATTTTGATATCAATAAGCAAACAAAATAAGTTCAATAAAGGCATGGCAAAGACATAATGGGTGGGTCATGGGTGTTTGTAATGGCATTATTAACACTTATATAAGCTTATAAACACACAATAATGTTAATAAGCATCTTGTAGGGACTTACAAGGGCCTTATTACTTGTTAATTAATGGTTATTACAAGGACCTTAATATAAAGCGTTACCAAACTTTTTATGTAAGAGATTAAAAAAAGTGCAAATAATAGAAATATGCATCAAGCTACCACATTACCCATGTTGTTCAAGAGTTATTGCATGCATTGCTGGTAGAGTGCTTGATACAAGTACAAGAGAGAACTGCTAATGAAGATATTACTCAACAGCACCTGTAGTGGTCAAACATTTCACAGGGCATCTTTATGTAGACGTCCAATCAGTGTTGAGGGTAAATTAGACACATTAACCCTTTATCAGGCAAAGAACTATATTTGGTAACTTCAGGTAATATTTCGAGAAAAAAAGTTGCAAATTTACTAGATTAAAGTGGCAAATCTACAAGAAAAAAAGTTGCAGATTTAAGAGATTTAAAGTGGCAAATCTGCGCGAAAAAAAGTAGCAGATTTACGAGAAAAGAGTGGCTTTTTTCTCCCAGATTCACCACTTTAACCCTTAATAGAGCACTCATTGAAATACTTGCAAATTCCAAATTTCAACCCTAGAGAATATTGGAGGATATTACATACTGCTAGAATTTTTAAAATAAAACATACGAAAATAATATTTTGAGAAAAAAGTCTACGAGATTAAAGTGGCAAATCTACGAGAAAAAAATGTGTAGATTTATGAGATTTAAAGTGGTGAATATGTGAGAAAAAAGCTGCTTTTCCCCCACTTTTTTCTTGTAAATCCGCGACTTTTTTCGCGCAGACTTGCCACTTTAAATCTCTTAAATCTGCAACTTTTTTTTTCATGTAGATTTGCCACTTTAATCTAGTAAATTTGCAACTTTTTTCTCGAAATATTACCTGAAGTTACCAAATATATTTCTTTGCCTGATAAAGGGTTAACACTAATTTGACATCTATAAAAAGTAGCAAAATAATTTTTTCATTTTGCACACCTTGGTCTGTTCTTGGCTTTTAGATTGCAAGACAAACAAGCATCTGTATTCTGGTTTAAGTTCCTCCACCAATCAGAATATACAAGTTGAAAGCATAACCTGACAAAGTTCTTGATTTAGGTTTAAATGAAGCAAAAAACACCTTGATAGTTGAAACACTATGAGATTTTCAGTACATTTTCTACTCTGTAACTCTTCCTACCCAGTATGTGCGGGTGATGCCTGCAGGAGGCCAGTGTTACGAGCCCGGCCCCTTCTTCCCCACCATCCCTCGTCACGTGACCAGGGTGGGAATCAGTCGGAGACGCAACCTGTTGCTGAGGCCAGACTGGCTGTCGACGGGAGGACTGCTGTTTGGAGCTGTGATCATCCTCTGTTTATGTGTTGCACTGCTGGTTAGTACACGAACACACACACTATCACATGCTCAAATGATCACTTATTCACATGCATCCATTTTGGGCTTCTCCCCTTATACCTGTGTTCATACATGTGTCGAAACCAAATGGCTTTTTGTTATGAAGACAGAGCATAACAAAGGAATGTTGACAAGTTGAACTTCCTGTTGTACAGATGCTGGTGCCAAGAGTGAAAACTTAGTTAGGTATGAAAGCTTTTAGCTACGCCACAACTTTATCATGGAATAATTTGCAAAAGGACTTGAAACCAGTGGGGGCCTCCACGGGCCACTGCCCCTGTGAAGAAGCCCTTGGCCCCTGCTGTGGCCCCTGTGCCAAATTAGTAATAAAATGATCAATTTATAACGATGAATGACGGAACAATTCTTACCTATTTTTTGTTCAAACAATATCTCATTGTACACAAAATGAACCCAGAATGTGTACATTGTATAATAGTTGAATTGTGCAATAATAGCTTGTGTAATTATAAAAAAAGATCATTTTCACTGTACTGCACTTTCAAAATAAAAAAAAGTAATTGTGCACAAAAATGGGAAATGCCATTGTTGTACAAAAATAGTTGTTATTGTTGGTAAGTCTCATTGTTTCAATCAATGTATTTGTATCTTCCAAATATACTTAGATTAGATTTTTAAATAACCTAAAATAAAGGGTTTGAATGCTTAAATATCATCTTTGGCATTTTTTTATGTGCCCCTCTGATTGGCCCCTGCTTGGCCCCCACAGTAAAACTGGTCTAGAACCGCCACAGCTTGAAACTGTCTGAACTGCTCACAATTGGTGAATTCAGATCGGTTTTAAAGGACAAAGAAACCGTTTGCCTGGGTCAATGTGACTGCTCTATATAGGTTGGCTACTGATGCTCACAGTGTTGTTGTGATGGCTGTATTTGTGTTTCTGTCCCATGTATAGATCCTGTTCCGTGAATATGGATGGCCTGAGAAGGAGCCAATCAGAGCGCGGTATCGATTGTTGCAGTTGGGTTATAACATGGACGACTACTCATCCAAAGGCTCCAGAGTGATCTCACTGAGGAAGATTCACCGAAACCAACAAGCAAGAATGACACAAGACTCCATTCAGCCAGGTGCATTATTTTAGCTGTTATGACACGCGCGCACACACACACACACACACACACACACACACACACACACACACACAGTCACAGAGTCATTTGAAAGCCTAAAGGCCCATAGGTTACATAACTTACATTCAAACATGAGCTGCAAAACATGAATCAATGCACCTGCAGCGTGCACACATAACCTGCTCACACTTACACGTACACGTAAACACAGTGACACATTGATGCCCTCTGAGGACCCTTGTGTGACTGATTATGTAACACTAACAGTGACCTTGGGCATTGCTCCCACCCAACCAATTATTGTTGAAAACGCTCTTGTAACATTCCTGATGTCACGTGCAGTAAACCAACAGTAAAAATGGCAAAAGTCCAAATCTCACAGGACTTGGGAAATCCCTCAAATGACGATATTGTTGGATTTAATGCAATTTCCCCCCATAAAAGTATTTAACCTCGCTAAATACATTTATTTATCATTTGACTGGTCTGTAGGCTATTATTTAACCAAGAACGTATACAAATTTCCTCCCTTATGCCACTTTTTTTTATTAATGCTATACCCGGCCTGGGGAGACACAAGCTATTCACTTCTACTGTAAAGAGTGAAATGATTTAGTAACCCTTTATCAGGCAAATAACTATATTTGGTAACTTCAGGTAATATTTTGAGAAAAAAGTTGCAAATTTACTAGATTAAAGTGGCAAATCTACAAGCAAAAAAAAGTCGCAGATTTAAGAGATTTAAAGTGGCAAATCTGTGCGAAAAAAGTTGCAGATTTATGAGAGAAGAGTGGGAAAAAAGCAACTTTTTTCTCGCAGATTCACCACTTTAACATTGAAATACTTGCAAATTCCAAATTTCAACCCTAGAGAATATTGCAGGATATTACATACTGCCAGAATGTGTAAAAAAACATGCGAAAATAATATTTTGAGAAAAAATGTACGAGATTAAAGTGGCAAATCTACGAGAAAAAAATGCATCGATTTATGAGATTTAAAGTGGTGAATCTGGGAGAAAAAAAGTTGCTTTTTTCCCGACTTTTTTCGCCCAGATTTGCCGCTTTAAATCTAGTAGATTTGTAATTTAAGTTACAGTTTAAAGTGGCAAATCTGCGCGAAAAAAGTTGCGGATTTACAAGAAAAAAGTGTGGGAAAAGAAGCTTTTTTCCTCCCAGATTCACCACTTTAAAGCTCATAAATCTGCGCATTTTTTTCTCGTATATTTGCCACTTTAATCTCATAGACTTTTTTCTCAAAATATTATTTTCGTATGTTTTTTTTTACACATTCTAGCTGTATGTAATATCCTCCAATATTCTCTAGGGTTGAAATTTGGAATTTGCAAGTATTTCAATGAGTGTCCTATTAAGGGTTAAAGTGGTGAATCTGGGAGAAAAAAGTTGTTGTTTTTTTTTCACTTTTTTCTCGTAAATCTGCAACTTTTTTTTGCACAGATTTGCCACTTTAAATCTCTTAAATCTACGACTTTTTTTCTTGTACATTTGCCACTTTAATCTAGTAAATTTGCAACTTTTTTCTCAAAATATTACGTGAAGTTACCAAATATAGTTCTTTGCCTGATAAAGGGTTAATCAACTAACGTTAGCTGTCCATTCCAAAGTGGACACTTAATTCCCAAGTATTTCAATGAGTGCCCTATTAAGGGTTAAAGCTTATGAGAATCACACATGAAGACACCAAACATGAAAATTAAAGTGGATGCACCGGAACATGCAGGTAGGTGGGTGGGTGACACGTTTCAAGCTAATTGATTTTCATCATGCTCGCTCTTTGTACTGATCGCTGACTCTCTTCGTGTTTCGCTCTCTTGTCTGCAGTCTGTGGAGACACCTTGGAGGACTTCTGGGATTACGAGCACCAGGTGGATCTGGAGGCATTCAGCAGCAACACCTTCTACGGCCTCCTGCTCAAACAGAGTCTGTCTGTCACCACACGGCTGGGACAGCTCACCACTGAGGCCTGTAGCTCTTTGTTTAGACATTTACTAAAAGTACAGCGTTTTAAAGGATTGACATCAACCTGGTCTCACAGAAATCCGTGAAATAGCCACGGAATCGCTCAAATTTCCGTGAAACTGACACGGATTTCGCTACAATGCAAGTTAATGACAGTCATATCCCGTGGCTATTGGTTTATTCCAAGTCACGTGACTTTCAAGGTCCCGGCGGTCAGAACAAAAAACATGGTGGACAGTTCTCTCATTTTTAGTGAAAAATCAATATTTTGACTTCTGCATAAAAATGGATTTTGATCACATTTGTAGCGAGAAATATATGTTTTATTTTCTAAATATTCACTCAGTGAATGTACATAATCACTTTGAATGTTGGAATAGCCACGGGATATGACTGTTATTAACTTGCATTGTAACGAAATCCGTGTCAGTTTCACGGAAATTTGAGCGAATCTGTGGCTATTCCACGGATTTTGAGTTAAGCGAAATCCGTGGCTATTTCACGGATTTCTGTGAGATCATGTTGATTGACATATACCCTCTTTATTCTGTCACACTCACTCTGATGCATGTAATTAGGTTTCTTCCCTTTCCTGGGACATCAGAGAGTATTCTCTCATCTACTGCTTCACATAGAAACTGATTAATATCCTGAAGTACACATCGCCACATTATTGTTTTATAAACAGGTGAATATTTAATGGGGTAGGAGGCCTCAGGCAACAATTCATGTAATTTATAACAGCATTTGTTTACACAGTCACAGTGTTGGGAAACCATCCATCATCATCATCATCATATTATTATTCTGCATCTTGATTTATTGATTTTATGTTCTTATATACTCTAAAATAATTGATATTGTAAGATCATTTTTGCTGTTTGTCAAATATTTTGCCGTTTTAAAGGATCAGGGGACCACTCACATTTCTATGTGCTAAATATCAAGCTAGCACCAGCAGCCTAGCTTAGCATAAATACTGGAGAAAAGGGGAAACTGCTCTTGAAATTTAACAAAATCTGCACACCTTCACAGGTAAGCCTTACTCTTCTTTGGACAGTATTGCTCTGACTTTTGCAATATTATAATTAGTGATCTTTAGAGGTGATGGAAGGTGTACTCTGTTATTTTTGGACACATTAAATCTCAGGCTGACTGTTTCCCCCTGTTTCCAGTCTTTGTGCTAAACTAAGCTAAGCTAACCAGCTGCTGGCTGTATCTCCATATTTAGGGTACAAATTTAAACTGGAATTGATCTTCTCATCTAACAAATTTAATATTGCAGATTCAAAAAACAAAAAAGATTTGCATGAGAAGTGCTTGATGGAAACAACAAAATTCAATAAAAATTTTCGAAAATGCGCAACAACGTTTTTACGCTTGCTTGAGGTGTTTTTTGTCGTTTTTGAAAAACAGTTAAAATGCTAAACGGGAGATAGAAACAATTTTTTATGAATATGTTCTGACAAATCTAACATTTCCCTCATGACTGATCAGCTGTTTCCTCTTTCCTCGTCAAGACGAGCTGACGTGAAAGAACAATTATAAGTTGCCCAATTTAATCTAATTCCTGAAGACATATTTACTCTAATGGGTGGGTAATGTTGCCCAATTAGCAACTTTTCTCTCTTGCGCACTCTCTTCTTCTCCTACTGTTTACAGCCATACATGACACTGCCATCTTCTGATAAAAGTACATTTATGCACCTTTTTCGCTCTAAGCCAGTTGATGGAAACGTCCCTAATTCTCATTTTGCTTCAAAATTAAATTCGACTATAATGGAAACACGGCTACAGTCTACTTCTCATACCCGAATTTCTCAAAAGCACTGGTCCAATCCAATCGCTCACTTTTTATCTTTTCCTCCCATATTAAACTACATTGAAACAGATTGTGTGTCACTTTGGCATGCCTGTGTTTTATGTTGCGCCTGTCTCTCTCCTGAGTCCTTCCTGTTTGTCCCATCAAATTGCTGTCTGCAGTGTAGGAGACAGAGGTTTTTGTTACAGCCCTCAGGACAGCTGAGGTGATAAAGATGTAAGGGGAGATGGCACATCTCGCACCCCTGTGTTGCCTCACCAGTGTGAGATGCATGCAAGCATGTTGGGGTGGGATCAGATGTGTGATCTACTTATTATGAATATACACTGTAAAAAAAGATAAACAATAGCTACTCAAAAAAATTGAGGCAAAAGATTGCACACAATATTATTAATGAAATCTAACTACGTTACAAGTTGAGTTAATAACAACTTAACAGGAAGTGCCTGTCAATTAAAAATTGACTAATTCTATTGTGTTGGATTCATTCAAAATTCTCTTGATTTAGAATTACATACACATAAAGATTATATTTAATGTGATTAAAATAAGTAGTAGTAATATGTTTTTATATTAAAGTTACTTAAACAACTGCCTCAAAATCAAGGACACCTTTATATTTAATACATTTTATCAAATATATTAAGTAAAATAAAATGACTACAGAATCCAATCCAATCCAATCCTCTTTATTTATATAGCACAATTTTAGCAAACACAAGGTTTCCAAAGTGCTGCACAAACAATAAATACATAACACAATACAAAGAGATGTAGTAAACAATAGAACAGTAAGATGCAATAAGATAAAATAAATTAAAAATGGGCTAAAAATAAATAAAATAAAATGTACTGCCCGCACAAAATAAAATATGCATGAATACAATAAAAACAAAAAATCATAAAATCATAAAATCAACATAAAATCAACACTCTGCGTGGTGTTAAAAGCCAACGAGAAGAGGTGGGTTTTAAGAAGAGATTTAAAATGAGACAGTGAGGAGGCCTGTCTGATGTGCAGTGGCAATTTACTGAATTGCTGAATTCATTATTTCCTTTGTCAGGAAGTTGTTTCTCCTGTGTGATGCATTACTGCTTCAGAATAATTTATTACAATGTACTATTTGTGTGGCGTTAACGTTGTTATAATATATGTGTCTGTGTGTATCCAGGTTAAGGAGCTCTATCAGGGAGTTCTTGGGAAACTGCAGCTACTCCACCCATGTTTTATTTCTGAAGAGAGGATGGGGGAGGGTTATGAGAGGATGAGGAGAGAGGTGGAGAGGGAAGTGGTACGACGGAAGACTCTCGCCTCACAGCTGAGGACTCTGCTCGACAGCCAGCTGCAGGTTTACATTACATGACGTCCCCAGTTCCCCTCTGTGCATCTCCTACTATTCCATCACAATTAGGAAATCTAAATAAATGTATTCTAAAAACAAGAACAGTGACAGATAAAGAGAGAGAAGGCATGTTTATGTGTTGTAGATAGTTTTTAAAGAAGCAGTAATCATTGCTGGGCTGCAACAAACAGTTATTTTTCATTTATTGTCAAATAATCTGCAGATAATTTTTGTATTACCTGATATAATAATGCATGGAATGAGGGGGTCTGCCCAAAGTTCTCAGAAGCCCCCCGGCCTTCACCTACAATATACATAAAACAACAACAAAAAGACACAAAACAGCTGCAAAGAAACACAAAGATAACACAAAGAGACTCAAACTAACTATAAAAAGAGTGAAAACAACCACAAAATGACTCAAAATTACTACAAAGAGACACACAGTCACCAAAAAAAGACACAAAACAACTGACAGCTGTCTAACAACAACAAAGGAGACACCAAAATACCACCAAAAGACTCTCTGTGTCTGTTTCTATGTAAGAGAGGTGGTGGGGCATTTTGTATGTATGTGCCCAGAAGCCCATTGTCTCATAATCCACCTAATTGGTCCATAGAATGTCTGTAATTGTGAAAAAAAGGGCATCAAATTGCTTGTTTTGTTCAAGCAACAGTACTAAACTAAAACATGGTTTACTTTAATATATGACAAAGAAAAGAAGCAAAACCTCATCAGTTAGAAGTCTGAATTGTTTAACATTTTTGCTTGAAAAGGGACTGAAGTGCACTGCAAAAAAAAGAAAAGTTGGGTTAACTCAAAATTTCAAGGCAACAAACTTCGATAAAATTTCCAGTTGGACAATTAAACTAAATATTTTAAGTTTTGTTTTTGAGTTTGCTCAACTCTGAATTCAGATTTTTCGTCAACTCAACACGATTGTAACGCCGCTATGAAATGTCAGCTAATGTTGCGACCACAATTTTGAGTTAGCATTGATACGCTAATGGCTACTCTTGTAGCTGTAACAAGCAGCGCCGCTAGCATCAGTTAGCCGCTAGCTTTCGCTAATTTCACCGCTTTCCAGCATTTCACAACAAACAAATAAGAGTTATCAGAACTATTGTCCCTTGTTGTGAACCCCAACTTAAAGATATAAGTAACGACAACTCACAAACTTGTTTTTGAGCAGACAACTGGCTTCCTTTGTTGTGCTAACTTACATTATTGCCCTAAATGTCAATAATTTATATTTCCGAGCTTTACCAACTTAAATCACTGTTTTAGGCCAAAAAATACAAAATAAATGCTTTTTTTGCAGTGTGATCAATCAATTATATTTGCTAAAATAAATAAACAATTGATTCAGCCCTAGATCTATCTATTAACTCTGTTAGTGTGTTTCATTAGTTGTGACTGTTCTGCGGGTTTGTCCAGGTTCTGAGGCGAGAGCAGCAGGTCCAGCAGCGGGTCCACAGTGTCCTCACAGCTCAGCTCAGAGAGTGCACCAGACTAATGTCCAAGGTTTATAACAACAACAACCAGCAAAAGTAAAGCATCAAGTCTATATTTTGCAATGTGTTGCAGCAACAACAAGCAGAGCAGAGTAAATGCTCTCACATCTTCAATCTGTCGTTTCCAATCTTCAGCTTCATCCAGAGGCTGTCGTCCCTGGTGGAGGAGATGGGAGAGCTGGTGTCAGCAGAGTGCCAGCGTCAGGGGGCCTGGGGCTTTCTGGGCGAGGGAACGGGGGCCAAGCTGCTCTGCCCTGACACTGGAACTGTGCTGATCAAGGACCACATCTTTGGTGAGTCCAGCATTCATTTCATGAGCCAGATTGCTTAAATATTTCACAAACTCTGCCCTTGAATTGTAGAGAAACAGCACCCTCTGTTGCTGAAAATATGTACTGCAACATCAAGTTAAAGGCTAAAAAAATAAAAGTAAATCATGTTTCTATACTGAAAGAACATACAGATGTACCCACTTTCCCAGCATTACTCTACACCAATACAGGTCTGTACATTAAGTCAAGTTTTCTGTCATTCTAGGTACAGGAAAAAACTCTCCTGTAACAATTACTATGAGCGTGCTTTTGCTTCAGACGAGCACATTTGGCTGCCAGCTGCAGGATTTCTTAAAAAAAGTCAAAATGTTCAGCCACCAGAAGGCAGCACTGAAAAAAAACATCTCTTTAAAACAAGAAAAAAGCAATACAATGGGGTAAATTGCTTAAATTTAGCAAATGGTAGTGTCATAAAAAAAATACTTTTACTTATAAAATGGAACATAGATATTTTAAACAAAGAGGCATACATACATAATGAAGACAAATCATTGTTCAGTTTTTACACTACAGCCCACCCAGCATGTGACTGTACTTTGATTCAAAACAGCTTAAATCATGATCTTTCCCAGTTTGACGATCAGCCATTTCTCCCTCTGCCTTTTTCCAGGTCCTGATGGGTCCCTGCGTGTCTGTCAGGCTCTTCGTTGTGATTCAGTGACGGGCCTCATAAGACCAAAAGCTCACAGCCATATGCTGCTGAGCAGCGGCCACACCATGGCTGTGCCGCCTGATTTCTTCCTGCATCCGCAGACCGGCAGACTTTTGCCCATAGCTGGCAATGTGGCCTATGATCCTGCAAGCTCCACTTTAGTGTTCACAACTGACTCATGTACAGGTAACATGAGGGGGGCTTGTGGGGTTTGGGGATGGCTGATACTGAATTTACCCATAAGAACCCAGAGCCAGTAATCCTTAAAAAGGAAAATTATGGGGGATATACCATAGAGCAGTAGTTCTCAACCTTTTTGAGTCGCGACCCCCAATTTAACATGCATGTTGTCCGCGACGAATTTTGGACAAATAATGAAGCAGACAACAACTAAAACATCTCTCTGTCTGTGTATTTATATATGTTTTTATATTCTATTGTTACTTTTAATCCTTTGCTATAAGTTTACTTTGGGATTTGAACTTTGGGATTTGTCAGAAAAGGCACAAAATTACCCAAAAAAGAATCAAATTGACCACAAAATGACCCAAAATGATCAAAAAAAGCAACATGATCTCACAGGAATCCGTGAAATAGCCACGGATTTGCTTAACTCAAAATCTGTGGAATAGCCACGGAATCACTCAAATTTCCGTGAAACTGACACGGATTTCGCTACAATGCAAGTTAATGACAGTCATATCCCGTGGCTATTCCAACATACAAAGTGATTATGTACATTCACTGAGTGAATATTTAGAAAATAAAACATATATTTCTCGCTAGAAATGTGATCAAAATCCATTTTTATCCAGAAACGAAGTCAAAATATTGATTTTTTCACTAAAAATGAGAGAACTGTCCGCCATGTTTTTTGTTCTGACCACCGGGACCTTGAAGTCATGTGACTTGGAACACCAATAGCCACGGGATATGACTGTCATTAACTTGCATTGTAGCGAAATCCGTGTCAGTTTCACGGAAATTTGAGTGATTCCGTGGCTATTCCACGGATTTTGAGTTACGGATTCCTGTGAGACCAGGTTAAAAAAAAAGACACAAAATGACCAAAGAATTACATAAAATAAAGCAAAAAAGGAATCAAATTGACCACAAAATGACCAAAAAACCTACGAAATTACCAAAAAAAGACATCAAATGACAAAAAAGACTAAAACACATTAACCCATGAACACTTTAACACAGCGGAGACAGAGCTGACTTCCAAAACTGACTTGGCGACCCCCAGAAATCGTCTCGCAACCCCAACTGGGGTCCGGACCCCAAGGTTGAGAATGGCTGCCATAGACCAAGTGGACCTTATGATATATTTTATTTTTAAATGAATAACTTAGACACATTTCAGATTTGTTTTTAAGTAACGAAATAATAATAAATCGAGAATAAATAAATATAAATAACACTGCCTTATTGGACGGCTTCTCAACAAGCTACTAAAAAACACACTTATGTACTTGAGAAAACATACTTGAACATTACTAGAACATTTAAAATGTTTGTGATACCCATGTCACCGTGGGTTCTTATGGGTTAATGCTGAAGAAACTCATTAAGTGGAAGCAAAGTACTTGTGATGCACTTGTACTTTACACTTAAATTCTGGTTGAATACACATGATATTACCAGATATAACACTATATTTAGTTGTTTCTAATGCAAATAACATACAATAGTTAATGCTTTGTTTTCAGCCCCATGAAATAAAAGCACATTAGCTTTTTTCATGAATTTGCATGAATTTCAATTCTAACATAACTTTACTTTTGACTTATGGCCTCAGTTGAGAACTCAGATACTTTCTTTCTTCTTTTATTACTTTTTGCACAAGGTAGGACTCTTTGTTTCCTTGTTTTTGACATTGCTCACTTGTTTTGTGCCCACAAAATTGTGAAAAATGAATCATATACAGACAAAAGATTGGCTAGAGTTTTAGAGGTTAGGAAATTGAACGCTACCAGACTATTCGTATTATTTGTGTTTTTATAATGTGGTTGGAATTTTTTATCACACAAAATATGTGATTTTCTGGTCCAGCTGCATCCTGTATCACCTACAATAAGCTTCTGCAGGTAAGGATTCCTTTAGCTTTCTTTATACAGCTGGAGTGGGACAGCTGCTGCCAGCATTTGCTCAGCTTGTTGCTCTGACGACTTAAGATCCAGATGCCTGATGAACAATTTAACATCTGGTTAAATTTATAGCTTAAACCAGCCAAGACTTAAAAAAGTTTTATATTTAAAATATGTCTTAAAACAGGATAAAAAGTCAATTTATGACTCATTCTGGCAAACAACCACAACACTGACACATGCACAACTGTGATATGTTGCCATTTGATGCCAAAATTGTTATTTGGTATAATGTAACCTAACAATATCTATAACATGCCCTAGGTCTAGTCATTTTAGACTTGTTAATGCTGACAAGTTACATATTATACCTTTAAAAACCCCCAATTAATATTATATACTAGCATGCTCATTCCCTGTAGTTTACTGAAACTTCATATACAACATACACTACCGGTCAAAAGTTTTAGAACACACCAACTTTTCCAGAATTTAATTGAAAATGATGCAGTTTAATGTCTCAGTGTACTCTGAAATTAATGCACATTTGCAACATTTAAAATTCTTTATTGAGCATGATAGTGTTTTGAAAGTAAAAAAAAGATTCAAAATCACATTTTATGTTCGACTAAAGGACTAAAAAAAGACACAAAATGACAAAAAAAGACACCAAAAGACACAAAATGACTAAAAAAGACACAAAATGACCAAAAAAAGACACAAAATGACTTACAAAGACATGAAAAGAATAAAAAAAATGAGAAAATAGCCCAAGACTCCATAGAGTTAAGTTGTTAACCCATTTCTTGTTCCCTGAAAAAAGGCCTACTTGTATAATTCTGAAATGTACGTTATATTTTACCTTTTTTCATTTACCTCTGGCCGTTCACCACTTACCTTTGTACCCTTTCAAGCTGTTCATTTGACTTGAACTGCTTGATTTTCAATAAAAAAACTAGAAAAATTGGGGTGTTCTAAAACTTTTGACCGGTAGTGTATGTCATTGCATTAAATATCACTCAGATGGTTGACATGTTACTGTGAAGTGTTTTCAACTGCTATTTTTTATTCTCAGGAGACAACAGGAAGTGGGACAGTCCCCTCCTTCCTTTCATTCCTTACCCAAGGTCCTGCCACTCAGACCAGCCTCTACCCAGCACTCGACTCAGAGGCCTCAGACCGGGCCAGAGACTGCAGCTGGGAGCTCCCATGGCCGAGCCAGACACCGGGGTCCCAGTGCCCATTCTGGCTGTGACCATCCACCCCCAGTCAGGACTGGTTTACCCACTGGGAGGGGTGCATGTCTGTCCCATCACCCGCCTGCCGCAGCCTATTCAGATTGGCTATCCCATGCTGGACTCCAGGACGGGGAAAGTTGTGCTCACTGTTGGGGTCAGTCTAGACCCAGTGACAGGTGTGTTAGTGCTGCTGGTGAGACTTCAGCACAGCCTCTGTCCTGGTTACCATCAATGGGTTAACTTTGTTCTGTGTATAGGAGCTGTGCTGCCAGTAGGTGGAGTCCTGCTGGCCGAGTCTTTCATCGAGCCTCTGAGTGGGCGGATGGTGAGAATAGGAGGGGCGAGCATACGGGCTGGACAGCTGCTGCCAAATGCGGGAGGATACCAGACCCTTCTAGACAGCAAGGTGATTACATGAGATGCATATGACTGCATTTAGGAAGAAGTAATTATAATTTTTTCCTTCTAAACTGGCAGCGTTTAGTTTTTATGCACCAAATCTCTGGAACAAACTCCCAGAGAACTTGAGGTCTGCTGCAACTCTCAGCTCTTTTAAATCAAGTCTGAAGACTTTTCTGTTTCCATTTTAACCTGTAATTTTTATTCATTCGCTTTTAAATGTTTTATTCATTCACTTTTTTTCTTTTTTTTTTTAAATTCGCTTTTAAATGTCTGCTAATGTGTTTTATGTATTTTAATCTTGCCCCTGTAAAGCACTTTGAATGGCCCTGTGTCCGAATTGTGCTATATAAATAAACTTGCCTTGCCTTAAAAGTTGAGATTCAAAACAACAGTTGGCAAAATAACTGAATAAACCACAAGTCTAGCCAGGAGCTGTCCATTCACTAGAAATTAAATACTATGAAAGAGATAAATGCTGTGAGACAGTCAATCAGCAGATAATAAACCAAAAAATGACTTGAGTGAAGGCAAAATGTTTCTCCATTAGGTTGTGGCAGTGATGTTCAAAGTCCTGGAGCTCCTGAAGCCACTAACGGAGGAGTGGGGATCAGACCAAACTCTGCAGCGCCCTCAGGGCAGCGAGAGGGGAAGTGGCCGACAAAATCATCTTCTGGCTGCAGCCGCGGAGCTCCAGCAGGCCTGGGGGAGGAGCCTGCACTGCCAGCTGCAGCTGCAGACCAGGTTGGATATCCTGCTGGACTGGGCTGAAGGTCTCCAGCAGGATGGAGGGACTCTGGGTGAGGAAATACCAGCGAGAGAGTGCATGAAATTAAGCACTCTCCTGTTGGCAATACATCAAAAAGTCACTTCTGCACTCTGTACTGTGGCTCCGTTCTACTCTTATCTTTGTTGCTGTAAATGATCTAATTTATTACTATCTGTCCTCCTGTTTTACTAAAAATTGCTAGAGTTGGGAAACATATTATCCTCCTTTTAATTTTTCATTTTTATCACTGCCTACGATCTGCTCCCTGCTGAGTAGAAAAACATGTTACTTGGTATTTGCTTATCTATTTTTCTTAACACTGTATTTTTTCAGCCAGTTTGTTTGTTTAGAATAGAATAAAAAATACTTTCTACTTTCTTGTGTGCAGAAAGGCAGAAATTTGTTATTGGTTTGTGCAAAACAGCAATTAAAAACACATCACATTAAAACACATTAACATAAAAGCACCATAAGTCTGGTTAAACCATAAGCTGCAGTCAGGTCCAATCAGTTGCTCCGGGTGTGTTGGAGTCTTCTCACGCTTTTGCGGTTCTGTGTTACTGCTGCTAAGTGTACTTCCAGGCAGAATCAATAGATCCATAGGGGGATGATGAGTGCTTTTATTGTCTTTTGTGGATAGAGAAACATATGTTTAGACAGTAGGACATTAACAGAAACATAAAAGCAAACCACTGGTCTCTGACAGCGTTTCAGCCTGGAGCCTGAAAGTTTGTTTGTGTGTTAATCAGAACTACTGCAGGAAGTATGTATTCGTATAGTGGGAGATTAAGTAGATTTTTCAATTATGGCCAACGTCTGCAACTCCATAAAACACTTACTTTTCATAAGGTACGCGCACCATCCAGCACATACAGATTTAACATTGATGTTTGATAATTTAATATTTTAGATATAATACTTTCAGTTTTGTAAATGTTTGCCCTTCTGAATGTCCCGATACTGTCCTTAAATGCCCTCTCTACTACAGAGAACAAACAGAGTTTTAGGCATACAATTATGTATGGTTGTTTTAGCTTTCATTAGCCTCAGGAGGGTGACATTTCCTTTTTCACATGACCTTTGTTTGTCACAAGCAACAACTGTTCACAGGAACTTAGGCTGTAACCTGCTTGTCCCACATAGATAGATAGATAGATAAATAGATATACTTTATTTATCCCAAGCTGGGAAATTACAGTGTAGCAGCAGCATTGCACACATAGACAATAACAACACAATTAAATAAAAGAACAACCTAGGCATACTTCAAGCAATAAAATATAAAAATACAATAAAATATAATAAAAAATAAAGTGTCTAAAGAAGGAGTATGTATTAAGGAATAGAATAGAATTCCAGTGCAGAATAAATATGAATATACAGTATAAAAATGTTGGTACTATGAAACAAATAAATACAGTAACATACAACATAACCAGTAAAATGGCACAGCAAAGTTATATGTAACCCACAGAACCATGAGACCATCAGTGATCAACATGGATGCTATGATCAAAAATATAAAGACATTCATATCTTTAACTGAGGCCCATTTATAGTCATCACACTGCCATAACATGGAGTACAGCAGATTACCCACAATGCTGTTTAAGAGACATTAAAGTGTCAAGTCTAATTAACTGGAATTAAATCATGTAAATGTGAATGTTTACTGCACTGGAGACTCGTGTTCATATTTTTTTTTAGTTAATTGAGCTCCTGACGCATCAACAATCAAATTACGTCAGAAAAGAAATATTGTTTCTCTGCCAGGGGCATTACCATTAAGGCTTATCGTGTTCTCTGCAGACTTTCCATTGCTGTGTGGTCATGTGTGCTTTTCTTTATAATCTGCTTCTTAGTTTTGCTTCTCATATCGTTTAATATGCTTTGCAAGATGTGCCGTGCAGCCACAATCCTGTTTCATGTACTCTATCTGTACTTATTTTTGCATTTCCTTTATTTAGAGGTTGTTTCATTGTAGCCAAGTAAACACTTAAGTTAAGTGAATGTAAAAATTGGCAGTGTTTCCTCTACTACAGGGGTGTCAAACTCGGGCCCGCGGGCCAAATTTGGCCCGCAGTGTAATTTTATTTGGCCCGCGAGGCAATACCAAAAACTATAAAAGCTGACCCGCCGGTATTATACGGCACATTTACCGCTAATACTACAAATCCCACAATGCCCTGCTGTTGTTTTGGCACGTCAATCAGGACAGGACCCAGAAACGCTCCTCTGTGACAGTCGTCATAGCAACCTCAAGCTAGAGCTGTCTCCGAGCTACCCCTTCCCAAAAATGGAGAAAAGAAAGGCAGAATTTATTAACCTGTTGAAAAAGTTTATTTTGATATTTAAATCAGAAGGATGCAAATAGAAAAGAGGCATACGATTTTTATTTAATTTTTATTTAATAAATTAATGACATTGATGTGCTTTTTATTTGATATTGTATGCTTATTAGCGTTGCTGGTTCCATATTTAATGTTAAAGCAAAACATGTTTGGTATATATTAAAAGGTTTATTTGTTCAATGTTGGCCCGCGATTTTATTCAAGTTTTAAATTTTGGCCCATTGTGTATTTGAGTTTGACACCCCTGCTCTACTACATGTAGTCAGAAAAGTCTTGTGGAACAACCTCTGCAGCTCTCTGACTTGCTAGAAATGTGTAGGCCAAAAAAACTTCCAGGAATGCACAGGGAAATAAATATTTGAGCACCATATCAAATTTGTTTCCTCCACTCTAACCTGCTGACTTCTCCTGTGCTCCTGAAACCAGGAGAGATGCCCCTCTCTGGTTCAGATGTGTGTGTGCCAGCTCTGCTAGGGATGGAGTACCCTGACCCCCTGGGATCTGGTCTGAGTGTACCTGTGCTGGGGTGTCAGACCGACCTTGTCTCTGGGATTATAATACAATTAGCAGGGACCATGGAGGACCCAGATGGAAAAGGTATCGTGAAAAACCAAGTACTGCAGAGGTCACATTATCCAACTCTTAAATTATATTAAACAATACAGAATAATACGTTGTATCATTTTCCATTTACAGTCATCATAAAAATTATTAGACCACCCTTGTTTTCTCCTTGCTTTCTTGTTCATTTAATGCCTGGTACAACTAAAGGTTTGGACAAATATAATGATAACAACAAAAAAAGCTCATACAAGTTTAATTTAACCCATAAGAACCCAGATATATTTATCCTTGAAGGAAAATTATGGGGGATATACCACAGACCAAGTGGACCACAAAGCACACATTTCTGATGTTTTTTTTATTTTTATTCTACCCCTAAATGTCAAAGATCTGTGATGTAACATATATGTCACATTGGGTGTTGATGGTATTTATTTTTATGATATTTCTTATTTTAACCCTCTCATGCATGAATTATGATAAGTATTTTTATACATCATTAGGGATGTAAAACAAGGTTTGAAATTTTTTTTTTCTATCTTTATTCTATAAAGAAATATTTATTTGTCCACTCAAGTGTACTTCATGCGTTTTGTACTGTAAAAACACATCAATGTAATAATATGAAAAAAAACTCGACACCTTTTCTGCTGACAGAAACACAAATTTGTCTTTTTCTAAAATTGTGACATTAATAGTGCTGTTTAACAACAAATTATTTTTCAGATGTGTTTTTAAGTAACATAATAATAATAAATCAATAATAAAAATAAAAATAAACAACAAACCCTAATAGGGTCAAATGCAATAAAGGACAGCCTATTAACGGATTAGAATTGTTAAATGGGTTTAAACAAAAAATCGTAACAAAAAATAAGCTTTTTGAAATTAGCTACTTTTTTAGATTTCTGTTTTTTTTGGAGAAGTCACTCAAGTGTTTGTTACACCCATATCACCGTGGGTTCTTAAGGGTTAAGAGCTGATATCTACACATTTTCCATGGTTTTCTTGATAATGATTTTGGTTTTTATCAAGAAAACCATCTAATAATTTTTTCCATGACTGTACATGGTGTTTACAGGCCTTGTGGCCATCCGGTATGGATCCCAGGCAGTTGATCCAGTGACAGGTGTGCTGGCCCCGGTGGTTGGAGCCAGGCTAGATGTGGCCAGAAAAAACGTTGTACCGGTCACAGCTTCCTACTGGCTAACGTCTGCAGATCAAACTGACAGTGTGCAGGTGGGGAAATAATTATGAGTCATTTGACTACAAAAGTTATTTGTTTTACAGCCTACTGCATTCAGTAGGGGGAACTTTTGTGAACTTCCAAAAAGTAATCCAAGTCTTTATGTGTTTAACCGCATTTAACAGCCCATTGACTGAAGTAACATGTTGATTTAGTCAATCTGATATACTTCCTTTTGTTTCTGCTATTGTTTCCCAGGTAGAGGCGCTGCAGAGAGAGGTTTGCGTGCGAAACACTTACTGGCAGCAGCAGCGGCAGAGGGAGGAGGAGCTTCTCTCTGATCTGGACTCGGCTCTATTCCAGAGTCTCTTTAGAGTTGCAGAAGCAAACTCGTATCAGGTCAGCAGGGGGAGTTTGCTGTTTTGGTTGTAAATATCTTATATATTCTGGCCTCTGAGTATAGGGGGAGAAATTCAAAGGGGCTGAGCCTTTTGAACATTTGGAATTGAGTTAGGGGATGAGTGGATACTGGGGGAATCAGCACTGGAAAGTAATTCTGGAAAAAGCTTTCATATCATATGTGCAAGCTTGTGGTTAGGTTTAGGGCCGACTGCAAAGTCGCTGTATGCAGAGGTGGAAAAAGTATTCAGATCTCTTACTTAAGTAAAAGTACTAATACCACACTGTGAAATTACTCCACTACAAGTAAGTAGTCCTGCATTCAAAATGTACTTAAGTGAAAGTACAAAAGTATCAGCATCAAAATGTACTTAAAGTATCAAAAGTAAAAGTACTCGTTATGCAGAATGGAGCCGCTCAGATTGTTTTATATATTCCAAATATTATATAAGATTATTATTATTGATGCATTTATGAGCGTTTCAATTTTCTCAAGGTAGGGTTTTATTGACTACTTAATACACTGTTATGAGGTTTATTTTAAAAAGTGTCTAATCACCTAAATTTATTGTGTTTTTTATGTTAAACCTCGACCTGAAAAGTAACTAAAGCTGTCAGCTAAATCTAGTGGAGTAAAAAGTACAATATTTGCCTCAAAATGTAGTGAAGTAGAAGTATAAAGTGACATAAAATGGAAATACTCAAGTAAAGTACAAGTACCTCAAAATTGTACTTAAGTACAGTACTTGAGTAAAAGTACTTTGTTACTTTCCACCACTGGCTGTATGTATTGAGTGTGTGCATGTGTGCTTCCCACCCTTGTTTCTTTAATTGAGTGGGAGTATTTTTGATGTGCCAGCATGCAAACATGTGCCTCCACTTTTCATATTCCTGGAATAAGTGTGTACTCTGCTGCAGGTCCAGTGGTCAGGGAGGCAGCTGAGGGAAGCAGCTGTGGAGCTGCAGGATTCAGCGCAGACAGAGGCGCAGAGGAGAGCAGCTCAGCGCGCCCACTTGGCTCTGATCTTGCCTCCGCATGTATTAAACATCCTCACATTGGGTAAATTGGCTGGCAAGCTGGCAGAATGAAGAGCAAGGAGAAAATTACACTCATGACCTGCACTGTGGTTACATTCATCGCTTGCCAAAAAGAGAGGCACTACATTCCAGCGTCTCATATCGCACCCTTCAGTTGTAAAGAAATTAACATAATTTCAATATTTAATATTTTATTTGGGTTGGCAGCATGTCGGTGCATTTCTGTCTGTGTGTATAGGTGACGAGCAGGAGTGGGACCGGCAGTGTGTTTGGCACTCGGAGCTCGTTTCAGGCCTTGATAAAGTGGATGTTTGCATGGAGCAGCTGCAACAAGAGCAAGAAAAATGGGCAACACAGGGAGGAGACTGGGCTACAGCCCTTCATGCTATGGTCAGAGTCATGCCTTTGTGTTCTATTTTGGTCCTGTAGCTTAATTGCAGCCTGACACAGTTGGGTCAGATGTTTATTTCCGGGCACATTCAAAGGATGCCAAAGGCTTATGACTCTTGGTGCTAAAGTGAGCATTCAAAGTTCCAGTAACTTAACTTTGATAGCAGCCCTGTGCTATGAGATATACTCCGTGAAACTGTCATCTAAATGTAAATAAGGCTTCACGCTTCTCCTCGCTCCAGCCTGTGTTTATTCTTCCTCCAGGACAGAGAGCTGAGACAGAAAGAGTTGTGGGAGCAGTGCTGTTCCAGACAGACAGAGTTGGAGGCTGCTCTTAATACGCTGCACTTTGTCAGACACCTTTCTCAGCTCCGCGCTGACACGGCTCAGGTCAGAACACAAGCAGACCCACCACTTAAATTACACTGAATATAAACAAACTTAAATATATTCTGCTGGGAAGCACATGGCTCTCTTCTGTTTGTCTTTTTGCAACATTAACTCCATTTATTTAAACTTGAGATGAACAATTATTCCAAATCGGCCCTAATTACGTGATTATCGTGAGAAATCAAAAAGTTGAAAAAATATTTATTCTAGTTCTCTCTAGGTTTCTTCCTGTTGTATTCTAAGCCTCATTCTTGTTATTGTTTGTCTAGGCGGTACTGTGTGGGAACTTCTGGTACAAGGAATATGGTCTGGTCCAGTGCAGTGGACACAGAGCGACTGTGGAGGTCAAAGGTTTGCTCCAGCAGAAGGCTCTGCCACTTTTGGAGAGACTGAACCAGCTCCTGGAAGACAAACAGCCTCCCAGTTTCTCCCCCAACACCTGCAATCAGCATGTTTCTGGTATCTAATCAGAGCAGATAGGGGTTCTATATTTACTCCATGACATGGGCACTAATATGCTATAGGAGGTAGTGCATATTGTTCTGCAGAATCCCTCGTTGAACAAGGGGATAATTTGGTAGCTATACCAATTTTCTGCTTCTCCCTGTGACATGAGTTCTGCAGGTTGGAAATGTTTTGATAGACAATGTTTGAAATTGCTGAACTGCCAACATTTCCCGGTACTTTCACTCTATGTGAGCCTGCAATTCCTAGATCTGAAGCCATTACCTAGAATTCTGCTCACATTCGGTTACTGTGGTGAAAAGATAAGACTGGTGTTATTCTGTAATTTTCTTATTGTCAACAAATCCCACGGAAAGCCCCAAACCAAGCCCAGTTGTTACTTCAAAAGACCCAAATCTTTACTTTTTATAAAGGCTAGCACATTTTCCAAAAAGCTGGCCACTGTAGATTTCAACAAACTAAAATCAAACAGGAAATGCTGCATTAGTTGGGGACTATGTTCAGCGCATTCGGTTGAAAGTGAACTTCATCATTTTAAAATGTGGGATTATATTTTCCCATATTTTTGTGTTCAAATGACTAATGGGGATAAAAAACTTGCTCCAGTATTGAGCAAGAATGCTGTTATTGGCAGAATTGAAATTGCATGACGTTAATGTTCTGTTACATTCACTAATTCAACAGCTATTTAATTGCTGATAGCCTTTTGCACATACAGCAGATGGTGCAGGCAACTTCTGACCCTGATAGCCGACAACATCTGATAAGAGCTATTTAATGGGCTGATAACGTCCTTTGTTTCTGTATTCCAACTCAACCAACTCTTCCTGGCATTCTCCTCCCTCTGATTCACATTTCACATTGTGTTTCAGTAATAGGTCACTGCTACATCATTTCAGAACGAGACTTCTCCATCTTTCCGTAATGGCAAAAAAACAATCTGAGCCTGTCAGTGACAGAAGCAAGAGCTGTTAGTGGACATGTTGATGGTGCACAGTTGCCTTGTGTGATTACATTGCAGCTTGTTTGTGGCTGCCAGCTGGACTCTCTCACTCAACAGTGGACCAATTTCAAAAGTTGTTATCCCCATTAGTCAGTTAGACAAAAAGGCGAAGGGAAATAGAGTTGCAGGATGAAGTTTATCCTTTAACCCTCCTGTTATGTTTGTTTCTCAGCAACAGCAATAATGTTCTTGGGGACATGTTTGATTATCCAAAAGTGTCATAAAACCAAAATCAATCAATCCCCCAAAATATTGTTTATATTTCATTATTAACCATTTCAATCAATATTTAGTACAATGGTGTTCTTTAACTCTCATAGATCATGGTTCAATGAGGATAATTCACTCGTTTTTCATAAAGAATGCTTGTTAAAACTTTGTACATTGGAAAGACCTACATATACATTACAATAGTTTTACATGACATTGAGTTATTAAACATTTTATTTTACATTTTTCTTTTTTTTCTTTTATGGAGTGAGTTGATAAAGTTACCTCTTCTGTTCAGGGTCAGATTGACCATTAAACAGTATCTATGTAATATAAACATGCAAATACGTGAAATTTTATTTTATACGTTGATTACACTTATTAAGCCAAGCAGAAGAAGTTTCATCCCAAAACATTTTTGGTAACGATTTATATTAAGGTCCTTGTAATAACCATTAATTAACAAGTAATTAGGCCCTTGTAAGTCCTTACAAGATGCTTATTAACATTACTGTGTGTTTATAAGCCTATATAAGTGTTAATAATGGCATTATAATACAGCTAATAGCAGGCTATAAGAGATGTATAATAAGAACATTAATAAAAGCCTCATGAGTATCTTATAATTCTTCATAATAGCATTACAAACACCCATAACCCACCCATTATGTCTTTGCCATGCCTTTATTAATCTTTTGTTTGCTTATTGACATTAAAATATACTTTATTGCTCATCTATTATAAGTTAACTATGCACTTGTTAACAGTTAACTATGCTTTTTGCAGCTAAATGGAGAACAATGCCATATTACTTTTTTTTTTTTTTAGATTTTTAAACGTTAAAATGGTTCAATGTAACCCGCACCATAACAGGAGGGTTAAGCAGCAAGGTGGTGTTTATACAAGACTTTTAACAAACTACTGCACCCATATATCAAACTATAAGGCTCACTTATTCATGCATGCATTCATGAGCTGGAGCTCATCTCAGCTGACATAGAGACAAACAACCCCATCACGCTCTCATTCACTCCAATTAGGGCTATTAAACCTAAGTGCATGTTTTTGGACTGTGGGAGGAAGCCGGAGGACCCTCGCTGACACGGGGAGAACATGCAAACTCCACTGCAGAGTGCTAACCACTACACCACCGTGTAGCTCATTAATGTGTTTTTAATAGTTATTGAAAAGCACCCATATGTCA